>NC_135983.1:3973321-4203321 GCF_053455715.1 Rhinoraja longicauda | reverse complement strand
CACGGAAATGTTGGTTGTTGAAGTTACAAACAATGATCTTGGTTACAGCAACAATGACACACAGATCCAGGAAAGGCTTGAAGAACTCAGGCAGCCTCTGAGCATGTCAACTTTATAGTGTCACACGATAACCATGCTAAAGTTTAAGTTATCTGTATAATGTTTCCAAGAACCTGTGGGGTGGCAGGGTGGCTCAGCGGTAGAATTGCCGCCTCACGGCCCCAGAGACCCGGGTGCGTTCGATCCTGACTGCGGGTGATGGCTGTACGTGACCGTGCGGGTTTTTTCCAGTTGCTCCGGTTTCCTCTCAAATTCCAAAGATGTACAGGTTTGTCGGCTAATTGGGGATTCGGTAAATTGTAACTTGTCCCCAGTGACTAGGATAGTGCTAATGTGCAGGGTCGGTGGGACGAATCTCAAATTGTATGCTGAATCCCAAAACGAAACTTATTCTGATGTTTGGTTTGTGTAAGCTAAAAAGGTCTCGTTGGTCCACGCACAGCATTTGGTCATTGCCTGTTCACACAGCAAATTGTTCATCTACTCCTCCTGTGAAAATTATTCTGTCTTCAGTCGGGTTACTCTGGGGGAACGATTATCTTTGGTCCTTGTGCGTCGTGACATTGTGCACACATGAATGATGCTCTTCATGGTTGCTATTAGATACCAACGGCAGAAGATATCAAAACATGGCCTGCATTATGCTGCTAACAGCCAGCCCAGAAATGAATTCAAGGACGCAAACGTCCACACGAGATAAACAGCAGCTGAGAGCCCGCCTGGTGTTAGTTGTTTTAGTTTAGATTAGTTGTAAACATACAGCATGGAAACAGTTCCTTCGGCCCACCGGGTCCACACCGACCGTCAGTCACCCGTTCACAACTAGTTCTATGTTTTCTCACTTTCTCAACCACTCCTTACACACTCGGGACAATTTACAAACCTGTACGTCTTTGGATTGTGGGAGGAAACTGGAGCACCCTGAGGAAACCCACGTGGTCACAGGGAGAACTCCAAAGACGTACAGGTAGGTAGGTTAATTGACTGGGCAAATGTAAAAAAAAATTGTCCTTAGGCGGCGCGGACCCGGTGGGCCGAAGGGCCTGTTTCTGCGCTGTATCTCTAAATCTAAATCTAAACATACGAACTCCATACAGGCAGCACCCGTAGTCAGGATCGAACCTGGGTCTCTGGCGCTGTAAGGCAGCAACTCTACCACTGCGCCACCGTGCCGCCCCAATATAGACACAAATTGCTGGAATAACTCAGCGGGACAGGCAGCATCTCTGGAGAGAAGGAATGGGGGACGTTTCGGTATGAGGGGTTATGGGGAGAAGGCAGGAGAATGGGGTGAGGAGGGAGAGATAGATCAGCCATGATTGAATGGCGGTGTAGACATGATGGGCCGAATGGCCTAATTCTGCTCCTGTTAGTTTTGAACATGACCTGATAACACCCTTCTTCAGACTGATTGTAGGGGGGGTGGACCTGGCAGCAAACAAAGGCGGGACAAATCAGGGCCAGCACAGATGGCCTCAGGCAGGGAGGTTCCCTGATAGGCTGATTGTCGGCTCGGGAGGGGATACACCAGTGCGAACTGTGGAAGTGGTGAACAGACTTTTAGTGGAAGGGAGGTGGGGAATAGGGAGGCAGGGGGAGGGGGTGGGCAGTATTTGTAGAAGTTACCTACAATTAGAGAATTCAGCGTTCATACCCTGGCTGCCCAAGCGAAATATGAGGTGCTGTTCCTCCAATTTCAGCGAGCACATTCGCTCAATCCGCCTAAACCTACTTGATCTCTCAGTTGTTAAATACCTCCCCCTCCCATTCCCACACTGACCTTTTTGTCCTGGGCCTCCTCCACTGTCAGAGTGAGGCCCAGCGCAAATTTTGCCTGGGCAGGTATGCATATTGACCCCTAACTTCAAGTAACCCTTGCTTTCCCTCTCCCTCCATCCCTCCCCCATCCAAGTTCCCCGACAAGTCTGACTGTTCCCCTTGATTAAATGTATGCTTCGTTGTCACCTCTGAGCCAACAATGATCCATTCTATATTTTCCTTGACCCCCATCCCCTTTGATGTCTCGTTTTCACACCTTACACTTCCATATCTCTGTGTCTCCCTCTCCCCTGACGCTCAGTCTGAAGAAGGGTCTCGACCCAAAAGGTCACCACCCATTCCTTCTGTCGAGAGATGCTGCCTGTCCCGCTGAGTTACTCCAACAATCTGTGTCTATCTTCGGTGTAAACCAGCATCTGCAGCTCCTTCCTGTGCTGATCACATGCTCGTTAGTCTCCTCTTCACCCTTTGGTGTACAACCTTCCTGTCGTGTGGCTCCTCTCACTGTGACCGAACTAGAATTTTATATGATTCACGCATAATCTTCCTGCTGCCATGTTTTTTATTTGGAGTTAAACTTTTTTGTTCTTTCTTACAATTTTCAGAAAAAATAATACTGTGACTGAAAGAAAGTGAAATCTAATTTCCTAATTACTTGTATCATTTATATCTCAAGATGCTTATTTTAGAATTCTTCAATTTCCCTTTACTATAAGTGAGAAAGTTTGCATTTTGAGTCTATAACATCCATTTCCACCTTCTGTAAGATTAAAAGGAAGGCACCTGGGGGAACTGTCTATATTTTCACAGTCCAGATTATCACAGGTAGTGGTGTACAATGGACCAAAATGGTTTTCAACCTGGTGGAGCTGCTCCTTCACGGTTCTGGTGAGACGAGTTCAATCCCCACCTCGGGCGCTGTCTCTGTGCAGTTTGCATTTTTCACACTGTGACCATCTGGATTTTCTCCGGGTGTTCCTGTTTCCTCCCATAATCCAAAGACTTGTGGATCAGTTGGATAATTGGCCACTCCTTGAGTGTAGGTGAGTTGTGGAATCTGGAGGAAGCTGATGAGGTTATGGGTCAGAGCCGGAGACCCGGGTTCGATCCTGACTACAGGTGCTGTCTGTACGGAGTTTGCATGTTCTTCCCTTGACTTGCGTGGGTTTTCTTCATGATCTCCAGTTTCCTCCCACACTCCAAAGACGTATAGCTTTGTAGGCGAATTGGCTTGGTATAACCAAACGCAAGCTCGGCGATCGTTTCGCTCAACACCTTCGCTCAGTCCGCCTTAACCAACCTGATCTCCCAGTGGCTCAGCACTTCAACTCCCCCTCCCACTCCCAGTCTGACCTTTCTGTCATGGGCCTCCTCCAGTGTGCCATAGTGAGACCCACCGGAAGTTCGAGGAACAGCACCTCATATTTCGCTTGGGCAGCTTGCAGCCCAGCGGTATGAACATTGACTTCTCCAACTTTAGACAGTTCCTCTGTCCCTCTCTTCCCCTCCCCCTTCCCAATTCTCCCTCTATCTTCCTGTCTCCACCTATATGCTTCCTTTGTCCCGCCCACCTGACATCAATCTGAAGAAGGGTCTCGACCCGAAATGTCACCCATTCCTTCTCTCCCGAGATGCTGCCTGACCTGCTGAGTTACTCCAGCATTTTGTGAATAAATGGCTTGGTATAACAGTAAATTGTCCGCAGTGTGTGTAAGGTAGAGTTAGTGTGTAGGGATCGTTGGTCGGCTCGGACCCGGTGGGCCAAAGGGCCTGCTTTTGTGCTTGTATCTCTAAATTAAACTAAACATGTACCATGATGCAGCTTTATTGGAAGTAACTGCAGATGCTGGTTTACACTGAAGATAGACACAAAATGCAGACATGAAAGAAATTGGATAAATGTTGGATGAGTTGAAGGAGTGGTTGATCTGAAGAGCCTGTTTCAGGGTAGTCTGTGACTGCTGGGACTGGAACGAGAATTTTAAGCTAAAATCTGATCGGTCTGACAAGGCTCCATTCTCAAAAGCGCTGCGATTTCATCCATCTTATCGAGCTCTCTGATGATGTTGGACACATCTGCATCGACTTCCATTCTGGCCACACATCTGGGGGCCAGCTCGTCCTTCTCTATCACCACTCTGTAGGCATCGTTCAGCTTGTACGTCCTTCTCTTGGCCGAGTGACAGCTTGCATAGTGGTGGATTTTAGCCAGCTGCAGGAAATGGTTGAACTTCGCATCTCCTTCCCCCTGCTCCTCTGCCAAAGAGATCTGCATGAACTGTGCAATGTACTCCATGATCTGTTGGTGTGCCCGGAGTTCCTCGTGAGTATATCGAGACTCGGCTTCGGTAACTGCACCAGCTGCGTTGCTGGATGTCCTCCCCCTTGGATGAGGGTCCGTGGCTGCTTGGTCTTCCTCTGTCGAGCTCCCTTCTCCCGGTCCTTTGGGCTGTTTTCCAGGTGCACCTCCTTTGGTGTTCTTCGGTGTCAAACCGCGCTTGTGATGAGAGCTTTCCTCTGATGTTGCTCCGTCTGTGTTCTGACTCCTGCCTTTCCTCCTTGCCTCTGGCTTGGACGCCAGGGAGCTCCGCTCTCCCCGTCTCCCGCCGTCTCCATTTGCGTTCGATTGTGGGCGCGCGATGATGAGTTGCCACTGCGCGTCCCTCTGACTCAGCCAGATTTGGTTGGTGGCCAAATCGAACGTGTCGTTGTCATAGTAGTCATCCTTCACGATGACCTCGTCAGTCAGAACCGCTCCCAACTGCTGGAGTTTGAGTTCGGATTTCTCATCCAACCAGTAGGTCTGCTCAACTCTAACTCTGTGCATTGTCTTGCTGCTGTTCTTCACTGGTGCCTTCTGCCAAGGGTAGGAAGGGGTGGAAATGTAGAAACAAATGATAAACAATTAGCTAGAGGAAGGTTGCTCCAATTAGACAATAGACAATAGGTGCAGGAGGAGGCCATTCGGCCCTTCGAGCCAGCACCGCCATTCAATGTGATCATGGCTGATCATTCTCAATCAGTACCCCATTCCTGCCTTCTCCCCATACCCCCTGACTCCGCTATCCCTAAGAGCTCTATCTAGCTCTCTCTTGAATGCATTCAGAGAATTGGCCTCCACTGCCTTCTGAGGCAGAGAATTCCACAGATTTACAACTCTCTGACTGAAAAAGTTTTTCCTCATCTCCGTTGTAAATGGCCTACCCATTATTCTTAAACTGTGGCCCCTTGTTCTGGACTCCCCCAACATTGGGAACATGCTTCCTGCCTCTAACGTGTCCAACCTCTTAATAATCTTATACGTTTCGATAAGATCTCCTCTCATCCTTCTAAATTCCAGTGTATACAAGCCTTGTCGATCCAGTCTTTCAACATATGGTTAATTCCGGGAATTAACCTAGTAAATCTATGCTGCACGCCCTCAATAGCAAGAATGTCCTTCCTCAAATTTGGAGACCAAAACTGCACACAGTACTCCAGGTGCGGTCTCACTAGGGCCCTGTACAACTGCAGAAGGACGTCTTTGCTCCTATACTCAACTCCTCTTGTTATGAAGGCCAACATTCCATTGGCTTTCTTCACTGCCTGCTGTACCTGCATGCTTCCTTTCTGTGACTGATGCACTAGGACACCCAGATCTCGTTGTACGTCCCCTTTTCCTAACTTGACACTATTCAGATAATAATCTGCCTTCCTATTCTTACCACCAAAGTGGATAACCTCACACTTATCCACATTAAACTGCATCTGCCATGCTTCCGCCCACTCACACAACCTGTCCAAGTCACCCTGGAACATCATAGCATCTTCCTCACAGTTCACACTACCACCCAGCTTTGTATCATCTGCAAATTTGCTAATGGTGCTTTTAATCCCTTCATCTAAGTCATTCAATGATACTTTATTGTCACATGTGCCTAGGTACAGTGAATTGCTCACCGACGGCCCATCTCCAATTATTGCATTGCCCTCCAATTATTACACTTTAAAAATATATATTTGACATGGTATTCTGGTCTCAAACTTGATTTTAGTCAACAGGACCCCCTTAAGGGGTTTGCGAGGGAAAGATAGATCAGCCATGATTGAATGGCGGAGTAGACCTGTTGGGCCAAATGGCCTAACACTGCTCCTATCCCTTATAAACCTATGAACCTCCCTCCATGAACCTCTCTTCATTCTGTTGCTTACAAATAAGTGAAGACTCCGTTTAAACGAAGACACAACATGCTGGAGTAATTCAGTGAGTCAGGCAACATCTCTGAAGAACATGGATAGGTTTTGATGTTTTGAGTTAGGACCTTTCTTCAGACATTGTTCCCAATGTTGGGGGAGTCCAGAACCAGGGGCCACAGTCTAAGAATAAAGGGGAGGCCATTTAAAACTGAGGTGAGAAGAAACTTTGTCACCCAGAGAGTTGTCAATTTGTGGAATTCCCTGCCACAGAGGGCAGTGGAGGCCAAATCACTAGATGAGTTTAAAAGAGAGATAGACAGAGCTCTAGGGGCTAGTGGAATCAAGGGATATGGGGAGAAGGCAGGCACAGGTTACTGATTGTCAGCCATGATCACAATGAATGGCGGTGCTGGCTTGAAGGGCCAAATCACAATGAATGGCGGTGCTGGCTCGAAGGGCCAAATGGCCTCCGCCTGCACCTATTTTCTATGTTTCTATGTTTCTATGTTTCTATGATGCATCAGTCTGAAAAAGGGCTCAGACCCAAAACATCACCTTTCCAAGTTGTCCAGAGATGCTGCCTGACCCACTGAGATACTCCAGCACTCTGTCTTTTTTTTGTAAACCAGCATCTGCAGTTCCTTGTTTCTGCAGTAAAGACTCCATAGTCTTACTCCTTATCCCAAAGCGTGAACCATCTTAGAATCACACAGCATGGAAACGGGCCCTTCGGCCCAACTCGTCCAAACCGAACAAATGCCCCATCTTAGCTCGTCCCATTTGCCCATGTTTGTCCCATAACCCTCTAAACCTTTCCTATCAATGTACCTGTCCAAGCATCCTTTAAATGTTGCGATAGTCCCTGCCTCACCTACCTCCTCTGGCAGCTCGTTCCATACACCCACCACCCTCTGAATGAAAACGTTGCAATTGATGAGGTAGTGTGCACATTGAATTGAGAACTGATTGAAATGGGATTGGAAGTGAGGACACAGGATTAGAATTGTACCAAGGGGGCAAATAATGCAGAGGGGTGCGTAACCCAGAACAAGTAAGGACGGAGAGTTGCTGCTGCTCCTGTACGTTCAGTGCGAGGTGTTTGTGGAGAGAGATGACAATGACCAGAGGCACAGAATGGGCTTGGTTTTCTTGCCCATCTTGACTGTTTTTTAGAGACACCATGGAAACAGGTCCTTGCTGACCATCGAAACAGGTCCTTGCTGACCATCGAAACAGGTCCTTGCTGACCATCGAAACAGGTCCTTGCTGACCATCGAAACAGGTCCTTGCTGACCATCGAAACAGGTCCTTGCTGACCATCGATCACCCATCCACGCGAGTTCTATGTAGCCCCACGTTCTCATCCACTCCCCACGCACTCCGGGAGATTTACGGAGGGCCAATTAACTGGCGCGGTGAGGCATCAGCTCTACCCGCTGCGTCAGCACTGGGCTGCCCTCGAGGTGGAGTACCCCGTGGAGTAATTACCGTCTTGATCGCACTGTTGATGAGGCCTGAATTTCTCTGTAAACTTGAGATGCTGCTGATTATCCACCTGAATTTATTTTGGTCTTTGCGTTCAGAGCACAGCTGGGCAATTTTACATCGGTATTTTAAACGGCTCTGGATTCTGCGTCAGATGGAGGAAGAACGAACGAGCTGGCACAATATCCAAAACTCGCCTGAGCTTTGAAACATAATTGTCGGGTGGACCCCAGTTGCAGCTGCATTGTAGCACCTTGACAGCATGCATTCCCTAAGGATGTTGCCCCTCTAAGGAGATAGCCCGGAACAGTTCATAAATCCTAGGAGCTGAATTAGGCCATTCGGCCCATCAAGTCTACTCCGCCATTCAATCATGGCTGATCTATCTTTCCGTCTCAACCCCATTCACCTGCCTTCACCCCATCACCCCTGACACCCGTATTAGTTTAGAGATACAGCGCGGAAACAGGTCTTTCGGCCCACCGGGTCCGCACCGACCAGCGATCCCCGCACATTAACACTGTCCTACACTGACTAGGGACAATTTATTTTTTACATTTACCAAGCCAATTAACCTACAAACCTATGTGTGGGAAGAAACCGAAGAGAAAACCCACGCAGGTCACGGGGAGAATGTACAATCTCCGTACAGACAGCACCCATAGTCGGGATGGAACCCGGGTCTCCGGCGCTGCATTTGCTGTAAGGCAGCAACTCTACCGTTGTGCCACCGTGATTGATCAAATACAGGGGGGCATATCACGATTTAGAGCAGAGGAAGAGCAATTCCTTCTCCCTGCGGGTTGTGAATCTCTCGACTAGTGAGCGCCAAGACAGACTGGGGATGCTGAATCATTGAATATATTCAAGGCCAGGGTAGAATTTTGGACCGTAAGGGAATTGAGGGTCATGGAGTGGAAGCCAATGAACACACTGTTCATGATCTTATCGATTGTCCTCGGGCCAACTACAGCTCGCTATTAATCTTTGCTGCAATAACCTTCCTCATGTTCAATAACACTCCTCTCCTCTCATTCCCTCTAATGTCAGAAAGAGTCACTTGTTGGTCCCTGTTATAGACAATAGACAATAGACAATAGGTGCAGCAGTAGGCCATTCGGCCCTTCGAGCCAGCACCGCCATTCAATGTGATCATGGCTGATCATTCTCATTCTCTGTTAATTTTGGGAGCTTGCTATGTCCAAAATCATCTATATACTAAAACTCTCATTTGTTTGTTTGTTTGTTCCTGAACTACAGCCAAGACGGTACACGATAGCGCGACAATTTTAGGCCCACCTTACTCACCGTCGTCCCTTTGGTGCTAATGGAAGAAGTTTAATTGAAATTGGTGTTATATTTTTAAAGTTATTCACATTTTAAAGTTTAAATCTATCTCCTAGGGAGGGAGGGAGGAGGGAGGGGCTTGGGGGGAGGAAGGGAGGGGGAGGAGGGAGGATAAGGAGGGTTGAGGGGGATGGAGTGGGGGGGAGGGGAGGGGGAGGGGAGGAGGAGGGGGATGGAAGGGGGGAGGTGGAGGGAGGAGGGAGGGGGAGGAGGGAGGGAGGGAGGGAAGGAGGGGGAGGGAGGAGGGAGAGGGGAGACGGCAGAGAGGGGGGAGGGGAGGGGGGGAGGGAGGAGGGGAGAGAATGGGGAGGAGGGGAGTGGAGGGGGGAGGGGGGAGAGGGGAGAGGGGAGGAGAGGGTGCTGCACCAATGCAGGAGAGGTTTGGGCCCAACGGGTCCACTTGGTCTAGTACAGCTTAAAATTGAGAGGAGAAGAGTAAGGGTGAATGCACCGTCTTTTACCCAGAGCAAGGGTATCGAGAACCAGTGGACATAGGATTAAGGTGAGAGGGGAAATATTTAATAAGAACCTGAGGGGCAATTTGTACATGCAGAGGGTGGTGGACATACACAATGAGCTGCCAGAGGAGGTGGTTGTGGCAGGTACTATAACATAATTTGAATGACATTTGGACAGAGACATGGATAGGAAAGGTTTAGAGGGGTTTGGGCCAAATGCAGGCAGGTGGGACGAGTGTAGACTGGGCATCTTGGTTGGCACGGGCAAGGCGGGCTGAAGGGTCTGTATCCGTGCTTTATGACTCTATGACTCAGGACTGAAACAGGCCCTTCAACCTAGCATGTCCACGCTGATGATCAAATGCCCATCTATACTAATCACATTTACAAGCAATTGGTCTGTAGCCTTAGAACATAGAACATAGAAACATAGAAAATAGGTGCAGGAGTAGGCCATTTGGCCCTTCGAGCCTGCACCGCCATTCAATACGATCATGGCTGATCATCCAACTCAGTATCCCGTACCTGCCTTCTCTCCATACCCCCTGATCCCTTTAGCCACAAGAGCCATATCTAACTCCCTCTTAAATATAGCCAATGAACTGGCCTCAACTACCTTCTGTGGCAGAGAATTCCACAGATTCACCACTCTCTGTGTGAAATAAAACTTTCTCATCTCGGTCCTAAAAGACTTCCCCCTTATCCTTAAACTGTGACCCCTTGTTCTGGACTTCCCCAACACCGGGAACAATCTTCCTGCATCTAGCCTGTCCAACCCCTTAAGAATTTTGTAAGCTTCTATAAGATTCCCCCTCAATCTTCTAAATTCCAGCGAGTACATTGAAAAGCAGAGACGACGAACAGGCCCTTTGACCTGTCTATACTGTCCATTATGTCTACACTGAACATAATGCCAAGATAAACTAATCTCATCTGCCTGCACATGGTCGCCGGCCACGGTGGCTCAGCGGTAGAGTTGCTGCCTTACAGCGCTTGCAGCGCCAAAGACCCGGGTTCCATCCTGACTACGGGCGCCGTCTGTACGGAGTTTGTACGTTCTCCCCGTGACCTGCGTGGGTTTTCCCCGAGATCTTCGGTTTCCTCCCACACTCCAAAGACGTACAGGTTTGTAGGTTAATTGGCTTGGTGTGTGTGTATAAAGTGTCCCTAGTGGGTGTAGGATAGTGTTAATGTGCAGGGATCACTGGTCAGTGCGGAGTCGGTGGGCCGAAGGGCCTGTTTCTGCACTGTATCTCTAAACTAATATCCCTCTAATCCTTGCATACCACCCACATGCCTATCTAAAAGCCTCTTAAATGCCACAATCGTAGCTATCTGCATCATATGTGCCTCCACTACCATCCCTGGCAGGAAGTTCCTGCCACCCACCACCCTCTGTGCCCTGGCACAAAAGCTTTAAAGTTTTCCCGTCTCACCTTACAGCTATGCCTTTTACTTTGAATGTTTTAGTTTTAGAGATAACTAGACGAAGTGGACCCGTTGGGCCCAAACCTCTCCTGCATGGGTGCAACACCCTGTCCACCCCCCCTCCCCTCTCTCCTCAATCCCCCTCCACTCTCGTCCCCTCTTCCCCCCTCCACTCTTCCCCCTCCCCTCTCCCCCATCCCCTTCACCCCCCACTCCATTCCCCGCAACCCCCATTATCCTCCCTCCTCCCCCTCCCTCCCTCCGTAGGAGATATATTTTAACTTTAAAATGTGAATAACTTAAAAAATATAACACCAATTTCAATAAAACTACCATTTTTACCATTAAAGTGATGACGGTGAGTAAGGTGGGCCTAAAATTGTCGCGCTTTCATGTACTGTTTTGGCTGAAGTTCTGTCACAAACAAGATAACAAACGAGAGTTTTAGTGTATAGAAGATGACACAGTCATGCAGCTGCATCATGACATGCTCAAGCCTTCTTTGCCTTTATAGATTCAGGGCCCATTTAGATGCATACATATTTGAGAGTCTCCCCAACTTCTCCACCCACCCAGATTCTAATTACTCTCTGGGTGAACATGTCCTTCCTCAGATCTCCTCTGAACATCTTCCCCTTTACCCTCAAACCCGAATCACCTACAGCCCATTGTGGACATTGGGCTTTGTCTACGGAACTGACGCACTACGATACTGACAACAACATTCTGCATTCCGTATCTTTCCCTCTCTGCCTACGGTACTTCAGTTTGAACTGATTGCATTTATGTATCGTATATCTGATCTGTTTCGATAGCATGTAAAAACAAAGCTCTTCACTGTACCTCGGTACATGTTTTTAGTTGAGTTTAGAGATCTCACCGTGTGCGTGTGTGCGTCCAGAAAAAAAAGGGGTGGCACGGTGGCGCAGCGGTACAGTTGCTGCCTTACAGCGAATGCAGCGCCGGAGACCCGGGTTCGATCCCAACTACGGGCGCCGTCTGTACGGAGTTTGTACGTTCTCCCCGTGACCTGTGTGGGTTTTCTCCAAGATCTTCGGTTTCCTCCCACACTCCAAAGACGTACAGGTTTGTAGGTTAATTGGCTTGGTAAATGTAAAAATTGTCCCTAGAAGGGTATCGGATAGTGTTAATGTGCGGGGATCGCTGGTCGGTGGGGTCCCTGTTTCCGCACTGTAACTCTAAACCAAACTAAACCAAACTCTAAACCAAACTAAACCAAACTAAAGAAAATGCGTTACACCAAGCAAGTCACTCAGAAGATGGGAGGAAAAGAGGGAGATCTTTCACATTGACTGTTGGCAGATAATTGTTATTTTACTATGAAGGCAACTGGTGTGAAGTGGGTCTTTCTTCTGCCATTTGTGATTCCTTATCACTTGATTGAAAGGGAAATTGGTGCAGAATAAAATTGAGCAGAAATGATGCAACCTGCCATGAACCAACTGAGAACTACCACAATGGATCAGTGCATTCCAGTGAGGAGAAAGCCTTTCCTGGAATCTCATTTTCTTTTTACTAATTACAGGAAGGATGTGGAGGCTTTGGAGAGGGTGCAGGTGAGGTTTACCAAAAATGCTGCTTGGAGTAGGAGGTGTGAGCTATAAGGAGAGGTTGGACAAATTTGGATTGTTTTCCTATCAGGGCCAAAGGCTGAGGGGAGAACTGATAGAGGTTTATAAACCGTTATAATTTGGGGCGGCACGGTGGCGCAGCGGGAGAGTTGCTGATTCACAGCGCCAGAGACCCGGGTTTGATCCTGACCACGGGTGCTTGTCTATACGGAGTTTGTACGTTCTCCCCGTGACCTGCATTGGGTTTTCTCCAGGAATCTCTCCCACACTCCAAAGCGGTACAGGTTTGTAGGCTAATTAGCTCGGTATAAATGTAAATTGTCCCTTGCGTGTGTGGGATTGTATTAATGTGTGAGGATCACTGGCCGATGGACCTGTTTCCACACTGTATCTCTAAACTAAACTAAACTAAAAGCATAGACAGGGTAGACAGTCAGAACCTTTTTCCCAAGGTGGAAATGTCAAGGACCAGAGAACATAGCTTTCAGATGAAAGGGGCCAAGTTTAAAGGAGATGTGGTGGGTGTTGGAACAAGCTGTCAGGGGGTGTTGGTGGAGGCCGATACTGTAGTAGTTTTTAGATATGTAATGAATGGAGGGAGATGGATCATGTGCAGGCAGAGGAGATCATGTTTAGCACAGACGTTGTGGGCCGAAGGGCCTGTCCCGTGCTGGACTGTTGTCTGTTATGAAGCAATATGAGTGCGCTATTAAGTCTTAAAATTCTGATATATTTTAGATACCAGGTAACCTGGTCTTGCTGCATCTGCCACAGATTGCAGGGAGTTAGTCCTGAGAGTTAATTGGAGCCGGGGTTTTTGATTGCGACAGTCCATCGCTGGCGTCCGTCTGCTTCACACGTCGAAGATGAAATTAAAATCTTTCCAGAACAATGCCTTTGCATTGCATGATGAATTGCAACATCAATAGACATTACAGCATACTCTTTACACCCTTGGCTGCAAAGCTACTAGTACCTGAGCAACAGCTCAATTGAAATGAAAATTGCTTTTGCCTGTGACGTGTTCTTTCAGTATCCATGGCAATCACGGAGACGGTCACGAATTATGTGATGAATTAATGTGCAGTTCAATTGAGGTAATGCCCCCACTGAAGTAACATGCTCTCTCTCTCTCTCTCTCTCTCTCTCTCTCCCTCTCTCTCTCTCTCTCTCGCTCCCTCTCTCTCTCTCTCTCTCTCTCTCCTGTACCTGAAGAAACAATGCTACAGCTTAAAAAGGTGTGACATTCATGTCACATAGACCATAAAGGTGTGACATTCATGTCACATAGACCATAAAACAGCACAGCACAAGAAGAGACCTTTCGGCCCACAATGTCTGTGCTGAACATGATGCCGAGACCAACTCTTATCTATCTACATAATCCATATCCCTCCATTCCCTGCCTATCCAAATGCCACTTTTGGATCTGCCTCCACCACCCACCCCCAGCAGCTCGTTCCAGGCACCCGCCACCTTCTGTTTAACAAAATAAGTTGCCCAGCACAACTTCTTGAAACTTTGCCACTCTCTCGTTAAAGCTGTGCCCTCTAGTATTTGACATTTCCATCCTGGGGAAAAAAGGTTCTGACTGTCTACCCTGTCTATGCCTCTCCTAAATTTATATGCTTCCATCAGGTGACCAACGGTGTTCCAGAGAAAACAACCCAAGTCTGTCCCATCTCTCCCTGTAGCTAATACCACCAACATCATCCTGGTGAACCTCCTCTGCCACCCTTTCCAAAGCCTCCACATCCATGACCGGAACTGCGCGCAGTTTTCCAAGCGCTGCCCAACCAAAGTCCTACGAAGCTGCATCATGATATCCCGATTCTTCTACTCAATGCTCTAACCTATGAGTGCAAGCATGCCGCATGCCTTCGTTACCTGGAGAAGCCACCAATGTTCTGCACGGGCTGGCCTTAAGCATCTGCCGGTGGTGATAATAGCCTTGGGCGAGTGTGGTTGACGGTGTTGTTGCAGAGTGTGATCCACAGAGGCTCAGTCTCGTGCCAGTGCCAGTGCCAGTGCCAGCCGTGGCACACTTCCCTTTGGTTTGTACCACATGCCGTGCGCTTTACCACCAATCAGTCCACCACTTCCTCAGCTGGCCAACTGCCACGTTCCCCAGCCTGACAACAAACACACAAACACAGACTCTGTTTCCTGGATTCCACTAACAAGAGCTGTTACCTAGCAACGCGGCTGAATTGGCTAATCCAATATGTTTACAGATGGCCACAGTTGGCAGCGAACATGTTTTGATTTATTAGCATTGGCATCACTGAACTTGCCTGCAAGCTTCGTCATAGAGTGATACAGTGTGGAAATTGGCCCAACTTACCCAACATGTCCCAGCTGCACTAGCCCCACCTGCCTGCGTTTGGTCCATATCCCTCCAAACCTGTCCTATCCATGTACCTGTCTAACTGTTTCTTAAACGATGGATAGTCCCGCCCTCAACTACCTCCTCTGGCAGCTCGTTCCATACACCCACCACCCTT
The DNA here is from genome assembly GCF_053455715.1 of Rhinoraja longicauda. NCBI lineage: Eukaryota > Metazoa > Chordata > Chondrichthyes > Rajiformes > Arhynchobatidae > Rhinoraja > Rhinoraja longicauda. The sequence goes on along the minus strand of NC_135983.1, from coordinate 4,188,492 downwards.
TGTGTGAAAAAGTTACCCCTCAGATTCCTATTAAATCTTTTCCCCTTCACTTTAAACCTATATCCTCCATTCCTCGATTCGCCTACTCTGGGCAAGAAACTCCATGCCTCGACTCGATCTATTCCTCTCATGATTTTATACTGTTGTTCGTGTGATTCTCGCCTTGCCTTCATGTACCCTATCTATGCCTCTCCTAATTGTATACGCTTCTATCAGTTCGCCCTTCAACCTATGCTGTTCCAGAGAAGACAATCCAAGTCTGTCCAACCTCTCCCTGTAGCTAATGCCCCTTAATCCAGTCATCATACTGGTAAACCACCTCACCTCCACACCATTTCCAAAGCCTCCACATCCTTCTTGTAATGAAACAACCAGAGCCTTACCCTCGTTAATCTTCCCTTTTCATTGCATGCTACATTCCCACAAGCGAGTGATGAGAATCTGTGGGCACCTATGAAGGTGGTTGGTAGATGTTTCCAGTCCTGGGCTTGGCACTGTGCACGTCCTCTGATAAAGAGAGACCAGCCCAGCCAGGAAGCTGTACTGTTGAACGAATAAAGGATGGAGAAACTCATGGTAACCAGAGTAAGGGAATCAAGAACCAGGGGACATTGGTTTAAGGGGAGAGGGGAAAGATTTAATAGGAACCAGAGGGACAATGTTTTCACTCAGAGCGTGGTGGGTGTATGGAGTGAGCTGCCAGAGGAAGTAGTTGAGGCAGATATTGTAACAACGTTTAAAAGATACATGGGCAGGTACTTGGATCGCAAAGGTTCTGGGCCAAACACAGGCCCATGGAATCAGTGTAGATGGGGGATCTTGGTCAGCACGGGCAAGTTGGGCCAAAGGGCCTGTTTCCATGCTGTGTGACTCTATGACTTTTCAGACCAGGAATATTGTTCTCAGAGGCTGTGTTGGGAGTGGACTACTTTCCCCCGACCTTCCTGCTGCCCCAACATCTGTTTGTTTGTAGCCTCTCTTTACTGAGTTTATTTTTCTGAGTGATATTAAAGGTTTGTGTTTTCGGATAATCATTAATCACAGTTCCTATCAAAGGAATCTTTACTTGGTCATACAAACATAGAAAATAGGTGCAAGAGTAGGCCATTCAGCCCTTCGAGCCAGCACCACCATTCAATATAATCAGAGCTGATCATCCAGAATCGGTGCTGGCTCGAAGGGCCAAATGGCCTCCTCCTGCACCTATTTTATAATCAGCACCCCAAGAGCTATATCCTACTCTCTCTTGAATACATCCAGTGAATTGGCCTCCACTGCCTTCTGGGGCAGAGAATTCCACAGATTCATAACCCTCTGGGTGAAAAGGTTTTTCCTCATCTCAGTCCTAAATGGCCTGCCCCTTATTCTTAAACTGTGACCCCTGGTTCTGGACTCCCCCAACATGGGGAACATTCTCTTTGACGTGGCATGTCCAGGCCCATCTGGCTTGACGCTGGCCTTTGCAATGGGTCACCTCAATAATGGGCAGGTACATGAATAGGGGAGGGATATGGGTCAAAGGTGGGACTAGCGTAGATGGGGTATCTTGGTCAGCATGGACTGTTGGGCCGAAGGGCCTGTTTCCGTGCGGAATGAATCTATGACTCTACTTTATTGTTGCATGCATGTAGGTAGAGTGAAATTCCGGTTTTGCATACATTTCAGTAAGAATCTTACTGAAGATTTATAGGCATAATCATACCTGAGTGTAAGAATTGTAGATTACACTGAGGTCATACACAAGAGTTGCTGCAACCTTCAGTGTACCAGAGAAAACAAGTCAAGTCTGTCCAACCTCTCCCTGTAGCTAATACCCGCTAATCCAGCCAGTGGCTTTGTGCCACTTAGCTTGCATCGGCAGTGAAGTATGGGTTTGCTCGATATCTGTTCAGCAACACAACTTAGATGGTTAGTTTAGTTTAGTTCAGAGGTACAGCGCGGAAACAGGCCCTTCGGCCCACCGGGTCCACACCAACTGGCGATCAACGCACACTAACACTATCCCACACACACTAAGAACAATTTACAATCATACCAAGCCAATTAACCTACAAACCTGTACGTCTTTGGAGTGTGGGAGGAAACCGAAGATCTCGGAGAAAACCCACGCAGGTCACGGGGAGAACGTACAAACTCCGTACAGACAGCACCCGTAGTCGGGATCGAACCCGGGTCTCTGGCGCTGCATTCGCTGTAAGGCAGCAACTCTACCGCTGCGCCACCGTGCTACCCTATGTGTGTGTGAAACTAGGAAATTGTAGGGTGGGAAGAGGTGTAGTCGAGATAGTTGTGGGAGTCAGTGGGTTTATGTCAGTCAATAGTCTATCTCCTGTGATGGAGGCGGTGAGATCAAGAAAGTGAAGGGAGATGTCGGAGATGGTCCAAGTGAATTCGAGTGCAGGATGGAAATTGGTGGTGAAGTTAATGAAGTCCATGAGTTCTGCATGGGTGCAGGAGGTAGCGCCGATGCGGTCATCAATGTAGCGGAGGTAGAGTTCGGGGATAGGGCCAGTGTATGCCTGGGATTGTTCAATCTACCCCACAAAGAGGCAGGCATAGCTGGGGCCCATGCGGGTGCCCATAGCTACGCCTTGGACTTGGAGGAAGTAGGAGGAAGGAGAAGTTGTTGAGGGGAGTTGTTGGTGCCAATTTGTACACGTCGCTGGGATAACTCTCACTTTTAACAATCGTTTTCTCAATTTGTCTGAGCTCAGGATTTTTCCACACTTAAATAAAATCAACCCTCAGCCTCCTGGCCTCAAAGATATAAAGCCCTGGCCTGCCCATCCAGCTCAAGCCCTTGAGTCCTGGCACCATCCTCGTATATCTTCTCTGCATGCTGTGTAGTCCTGCAGTTTACACCCTCACCCTGACACCTCACTGTGATGAGGGAGCCTCCTCTCATCATTCCTTTGGACAAACAAATTCCAGACTCCCATCTAAATCCTTCCAATAACTAACCTGGGTTCATGTTCCCCGGCTAAAGACCTCTCCCTGCCACGCGAAACAGTTATTTTATGGTTGCCCAGTCTAGCTCTCTTATTATTTTGCACGTCTCAATTAAATATTCTCTCTATGTCCATTGCTGAGCAGAAAAAAAGCCAAACCTTGTCTAGCCAGTTTTTCCTCATAGCTATAATTCCCCAGTTCCAGCAACATCCTCACGAGATGGACACAGAGTGCTGGAACAATCCAGCGGGACAGGCCGCATCTTTGGAGGGAATTGGTAGGTGACGTTTCGGGTGGGGACCCTTCGTCAGAGATCCATGCTCCGGAGATGCTGCCTGACCAGCAGTGTCACTACAGCATAGATCAGCATCTGCAGCTCCTTTTTGGTTACATCCTCATGAGCTCTCCTCCTGAACTGGCAGTTCCACTGAATAGATTATCAGATTTTGCTCCGATAAATCTTGTTGCAAATGGAAAGGGTGCTTGGCATTAAAAAAATGTTTGGTCATAAAAACTGCTCGTTATTCAGGCCTTATATAACTGTGCTACTATTGGGAAGGGCACAGGCACAAACTCTACCAAACTCAAGGGTAGGCTGTCTCAAAGCTCTCGACCCACTACCCCACCCCCCCCCCGATCCCCTTTTTAATTTTAAATGATCGGTAACTAATTGATAAACGATTTGATAAACCCTATGTGGGTTCTCACTTAGGTTAATACAAGTCCTCCCAACAGTGCTCTTGAGTGTTGAAAGTAGGCCTTGGAGTCACACAGCGTGGGAACAGGCCCAATTTGCCCACACCGACCAACATGCCCTATCTACACTAGTCCCACCTGCCTGTGTTTGGCCCATATCCTGCTAAGCCTGTCCTGTCCATGCTATTTATCCATACCGGTCTAAATGTTTCTTTAACGTGTGATTGTACCTGCCTGAACTACCTCTTCCGGCAGCTCGTTCCAGACACCCACTACCCTCTTTGTGGAAAAGGTTGCCCCTCAGGTTTTCTGTTAAACCTTTCCTCTCTCACCTTAAACCTCTGCCCTCTCGATTCCCCAACACTCTGGGTGAAAGACTGTGCATTTTACCCGATCTATTCCTCTCCTGACCTTGCACACCTTTCCTGATGAGATCACCCCTCGTCCTCCTGCGCTCCAAGGACCAGAACCCTATCCCAGCTCAACCTCTTCCTCCCATAGCTCAGGCCCTTGAGTCCCGGCAACACCCTCCTAGGTGAGGGTTAGATGGCAAGGCAGCCTTGAAATGAAAGTGGATTAACTCTCCGCCAGGCTGCTGTGATGTCACCATTACAGAATAATGCAGCCCTGTGATTCACAGGGAAATCTTTCACCATTCCAAAGGCAAATTGGAAGCAAAATGAAGGCATCTGCATGGAAGACTGAATGGTGGACTGGTTGTGAGGCTGTAACACTGGCTCCTGTTCCATTTCAGGTCTGTCAACAGCGTCCGGCTTTTGATTAATCCCCAGCCCTGACCGTTCCCTGCCAAGGTACCAGTCTCTCGAAGCATGCGCATGTAAGAGCCGAACAAAAGATATGGGTGAGTGCAAACGTGCTAATTCATGAAGTAGGCCTGTAATTTACTAGGCCTGTGTATGGACGTGGGGCCACAAGGAACTGCAGATGCTGGCTTCCAAGAAAAAAAAGGCACAAAGTGCTGGAGTAACTCAGCTGGCCAGGCGGCATCTCTGGACGACGTGGACCGGTGACATTTTGATTTGGGGTTCTGCAGAACGGTCCCTTAAGGTCACAAGTAGTCGGAGCAGAAATAGGCCCATCGAGTCCACGCCATTTAATGGTGGCTGATCCATCTTTCCCTCTCAACTCTCTCTTCTCCTCCCTTCTCCCCTGAGACTCGCACTAATCAAGTACCCGACCCGAAACATCATCTATCCATGTCCCCCAGAGTCTGGAGAAGGGTCTCGACCCGAAACGTCACCCATCCTTTATCTCCAGAGATGCTGCCTGACCCGCTGAGTTACTTTGTGTGTTTTTATAATATATGTGGACGGTGATGTAGCATTGGAAACATGGATGATGGACACAAAAGAAGAAGATGATATGTGGATTTCTTGTTGGTCTTGTTTGAAGCTGGGAACGTTTATTTTTGCTGCATCACAGGTTCTGCATGGACAGATGCTTCTATGTATTTTGGTTTACCTGTTCTGCACCAGCTGGTTTTCTCCCTGCCACCATCCAGCTCCTCCGAGTCCCTCGTGCTACCTCTCCCTACGCTAGCAATCTCCCCACGTAATGGTGACCTGGGTTGGGCGAGGTTGGGTCATGGCTTCAAGTGTGGGATCTAGATCTTCTGTCCATTGCAGCAGGCTGGTTGCTTGCCACCATTTTACAGGCACATTAGTTTAGACACACAATAGACAATAGACAATAGGTGCAGGAGGAGGCCATTCGGCCCTTCGAGCCAGCACCGCCATTCACCGTGATCATGGCTGATCATTCTCAATCAGTACCCCATTCCTGCCTTCTCCCCATACCCCCTGACTCCGCTATCATTAAGAGCTCTATCTAGCTCTCTCTTGAATGCATTCAGAGAATTGGCCTCCACTGCCTTCTGAGGCAGAGAATTTCACAGATTTACAACTCTTTGACTGAAAATGTTTTTCCTCGTCTCCGTTCTAAATGGCCTACCCCTTATTCTTAAATTGTGGCCCCTGGTTCGGGACTCCCCCAACATTGGGAACATGTTTCCTGCCTCTAGTGTGTCCAATCCCTTAATAATCTTATATGTTTCAATAAGATCCCTTCTCATCCTTCTAAATTCCAGTGTATACAAGCCCAGTCGCTGCAGTCTTTCAACATACAACATATAACAGAGGGGACGAAGCTGCCACTGAGTCTGGTGGTGCGTGCTTTCAAGCTTCTGTACCTTCTGTCGTACGGATGGGAGTGGGAATGACAATGACCAGGGTGGGACAAGTCTTTGATTATATTGGTCGTGGAGGCACATTCACCACATAAACAGCGATGGGTGAAAAAGGCAGCTCCCTACCAACTTTGTGTGGACAGATGGTGAAGTACAATAGATGTAGGTCTTGTGAAAATGCATTGTGTGTGGGTGTAATCACTGAGGGATTGTGGCAGAATATTGTTAAATAACTAGCGACGTAAGATCCCAATTCTCTAATTCTGGCTTCAGTTCTATTTGTTGGGAATAACATTTTTGTTTTGATGCCTTGTAACGTTACCAGAGCTCAAAAGGCTGTCTTTTAGTTTTAGTTTTGAGGTACAGCGTGGACACAGGCCCTTCGGCCCACCGAGTCCACGCCGACCTGCACACAAGCACTACCCTGCACACATTAGGGACAATTTACGATTATACCAAGCCGATTTGGAGTGTGGGAAGAAACCGGAGCTCCCAGAGAAAACCCACGCAGGTCACGGGGAGAGCGTACAAACTCCGTGCAGACAGCACCCATAGTCAGGATGAAACCCGGGTCTCTGGTGCTGTGAGGCAGCAACTCTACCGCTGCGCCACCGTGCCGCCCTTTTGAAGTCACTGCCCTTTTGAAGTCATCTAAATTACACCCCAACCAGGCCCAAAGTGCCTCAAGTAGCTCATGAAAGGTATAGGTCGGGTAAACGGACAGTGTTTTGCCCAGAGTACGGGAATCAAGAATTAGATGCCAGAGGTTTAAGGAGAAGAGGGATAGATTTAATAGGAACCTTATTAAACTTTTTTTACACAAAAGGTGGTGGGTGTATGGAACAAACTGCTGGAGGAGGTGGTTGAGGCAGGTACTATCGCAACGTTTGATAAACATACAGACAGGTACATGGATAGGGAAGGTTTAGAGGGATATGAGCCAAACGCAGGCAGATGGGACTAGTGTAAATGGGGCATGTTGGTTGGTGTGGGCAAGCTAGGCCGATGGGCCTGTTTCCATGCTGTGAGTCTATGACTCTAGGTGAGGCAGTTTTGATTCCACACTTCAACGCTCAGTCCCTTAGTCTGTGGGGCTTATGCTGAGTCTGTGTCTCCACCCTTTAATGATGGATTGCTCCTGTTTGGAACAGATGGCAAAGCATGGACACTTCCACCTCAGCATCTTCATGGTGGTCCTGCAGGTGCACTCTGAGTGTTCACACCACTTGCCGCATTATGGACTCGAGTCACAACAACCCCTGGTCTTGTGTCTGGTGTTTCCTGCGGTTCTTGAGCTGATAACATACATATGTTTGTCCAGCCGAGTGAATTCTAACCCTAGCCCCTTCTGCTTTGGATAATTTGATCTCCTTTTACTCCTTCCTGACCAAATGTTCCCGATAACCCATTTCTAACCCATTTCTCTAACCAGTGCATTAGCTAGTCCAAATCTCATTTTTGATCAATGCAGACGCAAGGAACTACAGATTCCAATCTATAAAAAAGGACACAAAATGCTGGGGTAAATCAGCAGGTCAGGCCGCATCACTGGAGAACATGGGCAGCAGTTTGTGTCTAAACGAGTTGGATCGTGTAGTCATGTACAAAACTTACTTACAAAAAGAATGCAACAAAAGAGATTGTTCTTTGGAGAGTTTAATAATAATAATAATAATAATAATACATTACATTTATATAGCGCTTTTCATATACTCAAAGACGCTTTACAGGGATTTAGAGAACATAGGGAAGTGAATAAATAGATAAATAAGTAAACGAACAGAGAAAGGAGACAGAGGGTGGGATGACCTTCAGTGGTTGAAGGCAGTGCTGAACAGGTGAGACTTCAGTGATGTTTTGAATGTGGTGAATGTGGAGGAGTCTCTGACGGTTTGGGGTAGTGAGTTCCATAGGGTGGGAGCAGCGATGGAGAAAGCCCTGTCCCCCCAGGATCTGAGTTTGGTCCGGATGAGGGGGGATAGGAGATTGGCAGCAGCAGAGCGGAGGGTGCAGGTGGGAGTGTGCTTCACAAAAAAGGTTCATGCTGTAACATCTGGCTTCAGTGATTTGTTCCAAATGGAATCAAATTTCTGACTGGATTGTTCACACCTCTGCTTGTGGGTTAGGGATGTTAACAAAGGTTATCACACAACACCATCAGCAACATACTCAGTCCCTTGAAGCCATCAGGCAATTCAAGGCGAGTGTCAAGGGCACTAGACACATCAGGTTAGCACTCCAGGTTAACACCGTGGGAGTTCAGCGCTATTTCAGATGTCGTCCTTCAGTTGAGGTGTTGAGCAGGGGTCTGTTCTGGGAGCTGGTTGAGAAATATCTCGTGCCTGTATTTTGAGGAGGTGTAGAGTTGTCTCCAAGTTTCACTGGGGAGCCACCCTCCCGAGGTTCTGCTCTGGACCTTAGGCGTGAGAGATACAGCGAGGAAATGGGCCTCTCAGCCCACTGAGTCCACGCCGACCCCATGTGATCATCCCACAGAGTCCGCGCCGACCAGCGATCCCCGCACACTAACACTATCCTACACACACTAGGGACAATTTTTACATTTACCCAGTCAATTAACCTACAAACCTGTACGTCTTTGGAGTGTGGGAGGAAACTGAAGATCTTGGAGAAAACCCACGCAGGTCACGGGGAGAACGTACAAACTCCGTACAGACGGCGCCCGTACTCAGGATCGAACCTGAGTCTCCGGCGCTGCATTCGCTCTAAGGCAGCAACTCTACCGCGGCGCCAACGTGCCGCCCACTAGGTCGATCCTACACACTAGGGACCATTTATAATTTACAGAAGCCATTTAACCCACAAAACCTCCACGTCTTTGGAGTGTGGGAGGAAACCGGAGCACCCGGAGAAAACCCACGCAGGTCACGGGGAGAACGTGCATACTCCACACAGACAGCAACCGTAGTCATGAGCGATCACGCTGTGCCACTGTGCTGCCCCTGTTCCCAGAACACATTCGGACATGGACATCAAGTGCTGCTGGAAGACCATCAACCCTGTGGTCTGCCCGACACGTGTTCGCCTCCCAGCAGCGCCAGATGTCCGTCAGGGAATGTTGTTGACCGCCGGTCCATGTCAGTCAAGAAACACTGGCACCTGTGCACTGACTTCCATTCGGTACGGGGCTAGGACTGTGAAGGCGAGTCTCCACACAGGGGTACAGGACCCTTGTCACCTTGCATTTGTCTTCGTTTGGAGGGTTACTCGAGGGTGATGTGGGACCAGGTACAAAACGCTCTCTGGCCCCGTTCGAATTGGGGGCGTTTTATGAACTTAAGAGGCTGTAAATGGCATCTTACTCTGAGCTCAGGTTTCCAAGGGCTCTCAAAGGTTAATGACTGGAAGCAGAGGTCTCCACACATGTTTTAAACATCATGCAAAAAGCACTGTATGGACTACGATATTTTGACCTGTGCTCTTACTAGTCTAACGAAGGCTCTTACCGAGCTTTGTTTTCCCGTGCAAAATAAAATAACCCCCGTGTTTTTTTTTCTATATTTAGTCGTTACAGTTGAGCCTCAACCTTTAGTTTTAACCTTTTAGTTTAGTTTCACTAACTTCAAGTAACCCTTGCTTTCCCTCTCTCTCTCTGTCTCTCCCCCACCCACTCTTGTTCTCTGACTTGTTTCACTGACCTGATTAATTTTACTGATTGTATGCCTCTTTGCCACCTTCCCATCAGCCAGCAATGAACCACTCTACATTTCCTTATTCACAAAATGCTGGAGTAACTCAGCAGGTCAGGCAGCATCTCAGGAGAGAAGGAATGGGTGACGTTTCGGGTCGAGACCCTGGTTCAGTCTGAAGAAAGGTCTCGACCCGAAACGTCACCCATTCCTTCTCTCCTGAGATGCTGCCGGACCTGCTGAGTTACTCCAGCATTTTCTGAATAAATACCTTCGATTTGGACCAGCATCTGCAGTTATTTTCCTACATTTCCTTATCACCGTCTGCTTTGTTCTGACATTTTCACACCTTACCCAACCATATCTCTCGGTTCCCTTTCCCCTGACTCTCAGTCTGAAGAAGGCTCTTGACCCGAAATGTCACCCATTCCTTCTCTCCAGAGATGCTGCCTGTCCCGCTGAGTTACTCCAGCTTTTTGTGTTTATCATATCATATATCATATATATACAGCCGGAAACAGGCCTTTTCGGCCCTCCAAGTCCGTGCCGCCCAGTGATCCCCGTACATTAACACTATCCTACACCCACTAGGGACAATTTTTACATTTACATTTACCCAGCCAATTAACCTACATACCTGTACGTCTTTGGAGTGTGGGAGGAAACCGAAGATCTCGGAGAAAACCCACGCAGGTCACGGGGAGAACGTACAAACTCCTTACAGTGCAGCACCCGTAGTCAGGATCGAACCTGAGTCTCCGGCGCTGCATTCGCTGTAAAGCAGCAACTCTACCGCTGCGCTACCGTGCCGCCATCTTTAGCTTGGTTTAGATTATTTTATTGTCACGTGTACCGAGGCTTTGTTGTGTGCTACAAGTCAGCGGAATGACAATACGTTATTACAGTCGAGCCGTCCGGAATGTATAGAAGAGTAGAGCGATTGTAATGTGTTGGTGCACGCAAGGCATCGCCTGGCTTGGATCCTCCTGCAATCTTGCCTCAAAGTTGTGAGTTCAAGCCACGTCAGAGACGTGAACACGCCACTCTCAACCAACACCCCTCTGTGGCACTGCTGGAAGTGAGACATTGTACCAATGCTAAGGAAGGATGCAAGGAGAGTTGTCACGGTCGATCCGAACAACTCCATAACAGAGCTGAGAACTATATTCGGCACTCTGTATCTTCCCCTTTGCTCTCTTGCTCTATGGTACTTGGGTCTGATTTGATTTAGATTTAGATTTAGATTTAGAGATACAGCGCAGAAACAGGCCCTTCTGCCCACCGGGTCCACGCCGCCCAGCGATCCCCGCACACCAACACTATCCCACACCCACTAGGGACAGTTTTTTTAACATTTTGCCCAGCCAATTAACCTACATACCTGTACGTCTTTGGAGTGTGGTAGGAAACGGAAGATCTCGGAGAAAACCCACGCAGGTCACGGGGAGAACGTACAAACTCCGTACAGACAGCACCCGTAGTCAGGATCGAACCTGAGTCTCCGGCGCTGCATTCGCTGTAAGGCAGCAACTCTACCGCTGCGCCACCGTGCCGATTTGATTGTATCTATGTATGGTATTATTTGATCTGTTTGGATAGCATGCAGGACAAAGCTTTTCACTGCACGTTGGTGTACGTGTCAAGAATAAACCTAAACCTAAAAGGCCTCTGGAATGACCCAGCAAGTCAATCAGCTGGGCTATTTGTGTGGTTTTTTGTAAACCAGCATCTGCAGTTCCTTGTGTCCCCATTGTAGTCAGCGTGTTGGCTTTGAGAGTTCTGTTCTACCAGTTCTTATCACTGTGATTAATCTCCCACTCAGCTTTCCATAAGAAATAGGAGCAGAATTAGGCCACTCTGCCCATCGATTCTACTCTGCCTCGGCTGATCTTTGACTGTTGACTTTGTTTTTGTTATGTCCGGTGTTATTGTCATGGAGTCAGACTCACACAGCACAGAAATAGACCCTTTGGGCCAACTCATCCATATACCTGATCAAGTGCCTTTTAAATGTTGTTCTTGTATCTGGCTCAACAACCTCCTCTGGCAGCTCGTTCCATACACCCACCACCCTCTGTGTGACAAAAGTTACCCCTCAGCTTCCTAGTAAATCTTGCCCCTCACCATGAATCCCATGCAACCTACCTAAGCTGTGGGTTTTAGTGAGAGTTGATTACCACTAATGTACATGGTTTTGGGGCTAACCGTTGGGTAGCTAGCGAAGGAAATGTTTGGGTGTTTGTGAGTGACGTTGTGCCTTGGCACCTCCATTAAAAAACAAAAATGTCCGTACCAATTACACAACTGATTGGACTGGCACAGCGGGAGAGTTGCTGCCTTACAACGCCAGAGATCTGGGTTCGATCCTGACCACGGGTACTGTCTGTACGGAGTTTGTATGTTCTCCTGTGACCGCGTGGGTTTTCTCCGGGATTTCCGGTTTCTGCCCACATTCCAAAGATGTACAGGTTTACAAGTAAATTGCCGTGTACATTGTTCCTGGTGTGTTGGATCGCTGGTCGGCTTGTGGGCCGAAGGGCCCGTTTCCGCGCTGTCATCTCTAAAGTGTAAAAAGTAAAGTTCGAACCTGACTACAGGTGCTATCATAAGGAGTGTGCATGTTCTCCCTGTTGTTGTAGTCTGTGGCCTATTAGAAAAAACAGGCAGACAACCGAATTCGTTTAACCTCTTTATTCTACTCACCCAGGTGGGAGAGAGTCTAGAAACCGAAGCGTTTAGAAACGCTTAGGAAGCTAGTGTAGTCTCTCTCCCCGAATGCTAACAATTACACATATTTATACCCGAAATACATGTGTCAGTACATTTCCTGTTGCTACCTTATATGGCAAGTTTTACAATGTCCTATAAATCTTTGTCTGTCCGTTGTGTCCATCATGACCTCTTCTTTCTTGGGAACAGAGGGCAGTCCATATGGCAAGTTGTTCTTCTTAACACTTCAAAGGATGGCTAACCATCAAAGCCTTAAAGCCAGTTGCCCATATCAAAGGATACCCTTAGCCATAAACAGGATGTCTTGGCAACATAATCGAGCTGGAGCTTTTACACCTTTTTAACACCCCTGCAATAAAACCCACATGGCTACGCTGAATTTGAGCCCTTACACTGTGACCACATGGGTTTCCTCCGGTTTCCTCCACACTCTAAAGACATATAGGTTTGTAGGTTAACTTGGCTTTGGTAAAATTGTAAATTGTACCTGATGTGTAGGACGGTGGTTGGTGTACAGGGATCGCTGGTAGGTGCGGGCTCTGTGGGCCGAAGGGCCTGTTTCCACGCTGTATCTCTAAATTAAACTAAACTCACTTATAAGATCCTGAGGGGCAACGTTTTCACTCAGAAGGTGATGGGTACATGGAATGAGCTGCCAGTGGAGGTAGTTGAGGCACGTACGAGAATAGCATTTAAAAGGCACTTGGACACATACATGGATAGGAAAGGGTTAGAGGGATATGGGACAAACGTGGGCAAATGGGACACGTTTAGAAGGAGCATCTTGGTCGGAGTGGGCAAGTTGGACTGATGGTCCTGTTTCCCTGCTCTGTGGCTCTGTGACTCAGGCGGTGCAGCGGTAGAGTTGCTACCTTATAGCACCAGAGACCCAGGTTTGAACCTGACTACAGGTGCTGTCTGTATGGAGTTTGTATGTTTGCCCCTTAACCTGCGTGGGCTTTCTTCGGGTGCTCCGGTTTCCTCCCACACTCCAAAGGCGTGCAGGTTTGTAGGCCAATTGGCTTGGTATAAATGTAAAATGTCCCGTGTGTGTGGATCGTTTTAGTGTGTGGGGATCGCTGGTGGGCGCGCACTCAGTGGGCCTGTCGTTGCGTTGAATCCTAAACTAAACCAAGCTAAAGTAAAAGACCGTGACTCAAACGGTGAAATTATCACTTTGCTGCGGTTTTACAGGCACGTTAAACTCAACCGCACAAATAAATATACTTATCTGTTACTCTCGGTAAATCAGACCTTGTAGCGCATGCCAAAGTGTGTCATGCAACTTTACAAGTGCAAAGTCCATCGGGGTTTGGCAGTGCGGTTGGGTTGAGGTTAGGGTTGTGCAGGGTGTTTCAAGAGTGGACTCACTCGTGAAGTATTTGTTGGCATTGGACAGGGTCTTGACAATATGCCGTTTCCTCACACACCTTATCTGCCGAGCAGTTTGCCAACACGGAGTGCAACTCCTGTTAGCCCAGTGTCTAGATGGGTGACACTGTTTACCTTGGAAGTCATGCCAAGTCTGCAACAGAGCATGTTCAAACACAACAAACACAACCCAACATGGAAGGTTGAATGGTCGGGCACTGGAATGACATACATTCCTGATTAACCCATCATTGATCAAACGCTACGATTGTTTAGCTTTGGTTACGATAGAGCCCTGATCCGAAATGGCACCCATTTAACATATGATGAGAGTTTGCCGGCACTGGGCCTACACTCGCTGGAGTTTAGAAGAATGGGTGGGAACCTCATCGGAACGTATAGAATAGTGACAGGCTTGGGTGGAGAGGATGTTTCCATTAATCGGAGAGTCTAGGATTAGAGGTCGCGGCCTCAGAATTAAAAGATGTTCTTTTTGGAAGGAGATGGGAAGGAATTTCAGAGGGTGGTGAATCTGTGGAATTCTTTGCCACAGAAGGCTGTGGAGGCCAAGTCAGTGGATATATTTAAGGCAGAAATAGACAGATTCTTGATTAGTGCGGGTGTCAGAGGTTATGGGAAGAAGGCAGGAGAATGGGGTTAGGAGGGATAGATCTGAAATAGATGATTGAATGGCGGAGTAGATTTAATGGCCTAATTCTGCTCTTATCGCTGATGATCTTATGATCCATGTTCTCTAGACTCGTTGAGTTACTGCAGCACTTTAGTTTGGTTTAGAGATGCAGTGTGGAAACAGGACCTTCGGCCCACCGAGTCCATGCCGACCAGCGATCTCCCGTTCACTAGTTGTGCCCGACACACTAGGGACATTTTACAGAAGCCAATTAACCTACAAACCTGCACGTCTTTGGAGTGTGGGAGGAAACCGGAGCAGCCGGAGAAACCCCACGCTGTCATAGGGAGAACGTACAAACTCCGTACAGACAGCACCTGTAGTCGGGATCGAACCCGGGTCTCTGACGCTGTGAGGCAACAACTCTACCACTGTACCGCCCTACAGCATTGTGCTGCACCCATTGTGCCACACTTTGAATCTTTGGTTCAATATTGCTGACAGACTGTGAAACACAGATAACAAAGCAGCAACGATCTTTGTGTTTAAATGCTTTTCAAAAGTAGTGCATTCAGTTTTGGTCACCCTGTTATAGGAAAAATGCATTAAACTGCAAAGAGTGCAGAAAGCATTGAGGAGACCGTTGCCTGAACTTGAGGGACTGAGTTATAGGGAGGTTGGCCATGCCAGGACTTTATTCCTTCGAGCGCAGGAGGCTGAGGGTGATTTTACGGAGGTGTACAAAATCATGAGGAGTATTGATAGGGGTGATTTTGCTCTGTCTTTTTCCCCACGGTTGGGAAACTAGAGGGCATAAAAGAGAGGGGAAAGATTTAATAGGAAGCAGAGGAGCAACTTTTTCACACAAGCCCTCACTGCGATTTATACAGTAACTCGTCATTAAATACAAGCAAGGTGCCAGAAGACTGGAGGGAGGCAAATAGGGTCGGCAACTGTCCCGTATTGGCCGGGACATCCCGTATTTTGGGTTCAATTAGTTTGTCCCGTACTGTATTGCCAACTTCTTCACTCCAAAATAAGGGACAAAGGGTGACGTCACCGCCCCGCGCCTCATGTGACCTCACCCAGCCAGCGGCCATGCGCTCCCGCCCGGGCCGTAAGGCGGGTTGCGTACCTGGGGCGTGGGGCGGCGACGTCACCTTGTCCCATATTTGGGAGTGAAGAAGTTGGCAACCCTAGAGGCCAACTTCAAGAAGGGCTGGAGAGAAAAGGCTGTGAACTACAGGTCAGTGAGCTTAACATCAGCGGTCGGAAAGTTGTGAGAGCGTATTCTGAGGGGTAGGATATGCAGGCATTTAGATGGACAAGGGCTAATTAGGGATAGTCAGCATGGTTTTGTATGTGGGAGGTCATGTGTCACGAATCTGATTGATTTTTTTGAGGATGTGACCAAAAAGGTTGATGAGGGCAGAACTGTAGACTTTGTTGACATGGATTTCAGCAAGTCATTCGACAAGGTTCCGCATGGTAGGCTGCTCTGAAACGTTAGATCCCACTGGATCCAAGGAGAGATAGCTGAATGGATAGCAAATTGGCTCCATGGAAGGAAGCAGAGGGTGATGGTGGAAGGTTGCTTCTCGGATTGGAGACCTGTGACTAGGGCGGCACGGTGGCGCAGCGGTTTGCTGCCTTACAGCGAATGCAGCGCCGGAGACTCAGGTTCGATCCTGACTATGGGCGCCATCTGTACGGAGTTTGTACGTTCTCCCCGTGTCCTGCATGGGTTTTCTCCGAGATCTTCGGTTTCCTCCCACACTCCAAAGACATTCAAGTATGTAGGTTAATTGACTGGGTAAAATGTAAAAATTGTCCCTAGTGGGTGTAGGATAGTGTTAATGTGCGGGGAACGCTGGGCGGCGCGGACTCGGTGGGCCGAAGGGCCTGTTTCCACGCTGTATCTCTAAATCTAAATCTAAAATCTAGTGGTGTACCTCAGGGTTCGGTGCTGGGGCTATTGCCCAATGAGTTGGTTGAGAACATACAAGGCATGGTTAGCAAGTTTGTAGATGACACAAAAGTGGGTGGCATTGTAGATAGTGAAGTAGGTTGTCAAAAATTGCAGCAGGGTCCTGATCGGTTGGGCAGATGGACTGAGGAATGGTTGATGGAATTTGATACAGAGAAATGTGAGGTGTTGCATTTTGGGAGCACTAACATGGACAGAACTACACAGTGAATGGTAGGGCTATGGGGAGTGTTGTAGGTCAGAGAGATCTAGGAGTGCAGGTACATATTCATTGAAAGTGCTATCACAGGTCGATAGGGTGGTCAAAAAAGCTTTTGGCACATTGACCTTCATTAGTCAGAGCATTGAGTATAGAAGTTGGGAGGTCATGTTGCAGTTGTAAAAGACGTTGGTGAGGCCACATTTAGAGTGTTGTGTTCTGTTTTGGGCACCGTGTTATTGCAAAGATGTCATCAAGCTGGAAATGGCGCAGAGAAGATTTATGAGGATGTTGCCAGGACCAGAGGGTCTGAGCTAAATGGAGAAGTTGAGTAGGCTAGGATTCCTTTGAGCGCAGGAGGATGAAGGGTGATCTTTTAAGGTGTATAAAATCATGAGAGGGAATAGATCGGGTAGATGTACAGATTCTCTTGCCCAGAGTAGGGGAATCGAGGACCAAAATGCACAGGTTTAAGGTGAGGGGGCAACATTTAAGAAGAACCTGAGGAGTAACTTTTTCACACAAAGAGTCGTGGGAGGAGGTATTTGAGGCAGGTACTATCACAACTTTTAAGAAACATTTACAGGTACATTGGTTGGACAGGTTTAAACGAATATGGGGCAAATGCAGGCAGGTGGGACTAATGTAGAAGGGACATGTTGGCTGGTGTGGGCATGTTGGGCGGAGGGGGGCTGTTTTCACATTGTCAGTCGATGGCTCTTGGGTGGTGGGTATATGGAACGAGCTGCCAGAAGAAGTGGACACAAAGTGCCGGAGTAACTTAGCGGTTCATGTGGCATCTCTGGAGAACATTGATAGGCGATGTCTCAAATCGGGTCCTTCCTCAGAAGAAGTGGTTCACGCACGTGCAGGTTTGCAGGCTTCGGTAAAAATTGTAAATTGTCCATGCAGAGTCCATGCAGTCCATGCAGAGTTCATGCAGAGCTAATGCAGATTCCATGCAGATTCAATGCAGTGTCAATGCAGACTCAATGCAGAGTCCATGCAGAGACCATGCAGAGTCCAGTCCATGTAGTCCATGCAGAGTCCATGCAGACTCGATGCAGAGTCCATGCAGAGTCCAGTCCATGTAGTCCATGCAGAGTCCATGCAGAGTCCATGCAGAGTCCATGCAGAGTCCAGTCCATGCAGAGTCCAGTCCATGCAGAGTCCATACAGAGTCCATGCAGAGTCCATGCAGTCGGTGCAGAGTCGGTGTAGACTCAATACAGAGTCCATGCAGACTCGAATGCTGTCCCTCTCTCTCCGTCTCCCTCTCTCTCTGTCTCCCTCTCTCTTTCATTAACTCGGTGCAGTCTCGGTGCAGTCTCGGTGCAGTCTCGATGCAGTCTCGGTGCAGTCTCGGTGCAGTCTCGGTGCAGTCTCGGTGCAGTCTCGGTGCAGTCTCGATGCAGTCTCGGTGCAGTCTCGGTGCAGTCTCGATGCAGTCTCGGTGCAGTCTCGGTGCAGTCTCGGTGCAGTCTCGATGCAGTCTCGATGCAGTGTCGATGCAGTCTCGATGCAGTCTCGATGCAGTCTCGATGCAGTGTCGATGCAGACTCGGTGCAGTCAATGCAGCGCTCCCACTGGCAGTGCAAACAATGAATTTGTCACGTGCACTCTTCCCCTCTGAAACAGCAAACCAAAAATGAAATCAATATAAAGATAATCACCCCTTCCAAGCTTAATTCTTAAAAATAAACCTAAATGATAAAGGGGTCAGAAAGAACTGCAGTTCTGAAGAAGGGTCCCGACCAGAAACATCACCTATCCATGTCCTCCAGAGATGCTGCCTGACCTGCTCAGTTACTCTAGCACTTTGTCCTTTTAAATTAAAGGCGTGTTTTGTGTTGTTATACTCCTACTCAGTGTCACTTGCTGTTGAAACCATTAATTTTGCAACTGAAAATTGTGTTGTTTTCATTATGGTGAACAGACTCGAACCTTGAGTTGGTCCTTCTTCAGAGCAACAACGCTCTCTCTGTCTCTCTGTCTCCCTGTCCCTCTCTCTCCCTGTCCCTCTCTCTGCCTGTCTCTCTCTCTCTCCCTGTCTCGCTCTCTCCCTCTCTCTCTGTCTCTCTCTCTCTTTCATTAACGGAGACGTGTTCTTGTGGACTGGGAGTGGTTGAAGGGTTTGACTGGCCAGGGCTGAGGGTTTGGATGGTTTTTTTGCCAATGGAGATTTCAGAGTCTGCAAAAAAAAGAACATTTTAAATCAAATGATTTCCGAGCCCTGTACAGAAACACCAGCCAGTCAGAAACCCCTTTGATGGAGCAAGATGTCACAAGTTTGGGCTCGGTTCCAAGAAGGATGACAAATCTCGGAGGTGTTGAAGTGATATAAAGCCGTCATATCCTCTCGAGTATTCTGGATACAAATACTTCATGCTTGTTGAATTACTTTCAAAGATTAAGCATTACTAATTGGTTAAATAATAGCAAACATCCAGCAGAAGGCATGTTAAACATGTTCATTTAGTTCTGATATAACATGTGTTTACATAATGTGAATTAGGTACCACACGATTGATGAAGTGGGGATTTCTAACATACCTGTGTTTATTATGCCAGCCAAATTGGTTAGAATGAGATTTTTATTGGGAACTAGAGATTTTGGTTACTTAAAAAAAATAGGTTTAAGAAAAAATCTGGAAAACAAACCTGGTATATGATGGTGAAACAACTGATTTCAAATTTCTTTGGAAATTGACTAGCAGAAAAAAATGGAGAGGGTACAGAGGAGATTTACTAGAATGTTGCCTGGGTTTCAGCACTTAGGCTACAGAGAGAGGTTGAACAGGTTGGGCCTTTATTCTTTGGAGCGTAGAAGGTTGAGGGGGGACTTGATAGAGGTTTTTAAAATTTTGAGAGGGACGGACAGAGTTGACGTGGGTAGGCTTTTCCCTTTGAGAGTGGGGAAGATTCCAACAAGGGGACATAGCTTCAGAATTGAGGGACAAAGGTTTAGGGGTAACATGAGGGGGAACTTCTTTACTCAGAGGGTTGTGGCTGTATGGAATGGGCTTCCGGTGGAAGTGGTGGAGGCTGGCTCGATTTTATTATTTAAGAGTAAATTGGATAGGTATATGGATAGGAGGGGATTGGAGGGTTATGGTCTGAGTGCAGGTAGATGAGACTAGGTCAGGGAGAATGGTCGGCGTGGACTGGTAGGGCCGGACAGGCCTGTTTCCATGCTGTAGTTGTTATATGTTATATGTTATGGTGGAAAAACAGTCTAGGGTGTTTCCATGTAAATTCCCAGCAATATATAAGCCATCATTAACTCTTCAGAACATAGTTTGTCAATTTCACCATGATTGGAGTCAAAGAGTCATAGAGTGATTCATCATGGAAACAGGCTCTTCAGCCCAACTTGCCCACACCGGCCAACATGTCCCAGCTACACTAGTCCCACCTCCCTGCGTTTGGCCCAAATCCCTCCAAACCTGTCCGATCCATTTACCAATCTAACAGTTTCTGAAACATGGGTATAGTCCCAGCCTCAACTACCTCTTCTGAGAGCTTGTTCCATACACCCACCACCCTTTGTGTGAGAAAGTTACCCCTCCGATTCCTATGAAATCTTTTCCCCTTCACCTTAAACCTATGTCCTCTGGTCCTCGATTCACCCCCTCTGGGCAAGAGACCCTGTGCATCTACCCGATCTATTCCTCTCATGAATTTTATACACCTCCATAAAATAACCCCACATCCTCCTGCGCTCCCAGCCTACTCAACCTCTCCCTATAGCTCAGACCCTCTAGTCCTGCCAACACCCTCGTAAATCTTCTCTGTGCCCATTGATTAGTCATTGAAATTGGCAAGAATCGCTTCTATTGATACTTGAAACACAAAGCCTTTGCTATTTCTTACTTGCGGAAATAAAAATAAACGTAGCTATTATGAGGACCTCTATTTTTTATAATTATTTATTTGCAATGAATAAATGACCAATAAATGTTATTAATAATTAATAATATCCAATCATACCTATAAAAATTAATAATTAAAGATGATATATTTCATGATTCAATATTATCTACAATAATTGTCTTTATTATAGACTTAATACAGATCTATATTAACATAGAAACATAAAAAATAGGTGCAGGAGTAGGCCATTCGGCCCTTCGAGCCAGCACCGCCAATCAATCCAAAATCAGTACCCCATTTCTGCTTTTCCCCATATTGCTTGATTCCGTTAGCCCTACGAGCTGTATCTGACTCTCTCTTGAAAATATCCAGTGAATTGACCTCCACTGCCCTCTGCGGCAGATTCACTCTCTGGGTGAAAAGGTTTTTCCTCATCTCAGTCCTAACTGGCCTACCCCTTATTCTTAAACTGTGACACCCTGGTTCTGGACTCCCCCGACATGGGGAACATTTCCTGCAGATAAATATATCCTTTGGAGAAATGTAAAGGACCTATATTTCTCCCATAAATCCAGTGAGAGAAATAACTTACTGTGTGTCTGAAACTCTCCAACCACTAACCCCTATTTCCGCTCTTGACCCAGTTGCTTTATGGCACCATGTTCTTGACCACAAGATGTCTTTTGATTGCAACTATTGGGTTCCAGCAGGACTACCTGTATGGGGGCTGGAAGTCTCCGCTCTTGCGCCCAACCTGGTGAGGAACAGCTGAGATAAAATCGTTTCCCCTCAGTTTGATTATCTTTTAGAGTCATAGAGTGATACAGTGTGGAAACAGGCCCTTTCGGTCCGACTTGCCCACACATGTCCCAGCTACACTAGTCCCACCTGCCTGCACTTGGTCCATATCCTTCCAAACTTGCCCTATCCATCTAATTGTTTCTTAAATGATGGGATAGTCCTCTGGCAGCTTGTTCCATGCATGTAATTCCACATGTAATTGGGTGCATAGAACACAGTGGCACAGCGGTGGAGTTGCCGCCTTACAGTGAATGCAGCGCCGGAGACCCGGGGTTCGATCCCGACTACGGGTGCTGCCTGTACGGAGTTTGTACGTTCTCCCCGTGACCTGCGTGGGGTTTTCTCCGAGATCTTCGGTTTCCTCCCACACTCCAAAGACGTACAGGTTTGCAGGTTAATTGGCTTGGTAAATGTAAAAATTGTCCCTAGTGTGTGTAGGATAGTGTTAGTGTGCGGGGATCGCTGGTCGGCGCGGACCCGGTGGGCAGAAGGGCCTGTTTCCCAGCTGTATCTCTGAAACTAAAACTAATTTCTATCTCATTTTATTTCAGAGCAAAATATGAGAGGATGGGATATGGGTGAAGGGAAAGGGGAAAGAGGGGAGATGAATAGGAAATGGGGGCTTCAAGGTGGGAGATGAAGGTACAGGGGGCAGAGGGAAATGGTGGGCCAAATATATGCACACCCGGGTGGGAGGGGGGAAGAGGGGGAGTAGGACGGTATTACTAGAAGTTGGGGAATTCAATATTCATAGGTTTGGATTGCAAGCTACCTCATACACACACATATAGACACACACACACACACACACACACACACACACACACACACACACACACACACACACACACACACACACACACACACACACCAATAGTGCAAACCTAATGCCCCCAGTTCTATGTCGTTCAGAGCTTATTTGGAGGTTTAATAGCCTGATGCTTGCATGGAAAAAGTGTTCCTGAATCTGGACGTTACAGTATTAATGTTAATATTAAAATAGTTAATACACCGCAGTGTTGATTCGCTATTTAAGTGTCGCTGAGGGAACGCACCTGTGTTGTGGTCCCAATTCTCAGGGAGGCTATTCTGCCTCGGGGAGCAGATTGTCCTTGCATCTCGGGCTACTTTGACCACATTCATCGGCGGCACTTGGTCAGAGCGTCACGTCTGGACAACTCTTGGCTGACCTTCCTGCCACTCCACGCACTGAGTGGATTTTGTTTTGAACTGTTGGAGAAGTCCAGGTTATGAGAAGCGGGCAGCAATGTGGAAAGAAGGCCAAGGTCAGAACTGGATGTGACTTAACTAAACAACGGGGCAGTCACACGGCCGAATCCCTCAGCCTATTTGTGTGGGAAGGAACTGCAGACGGTGGTTTAAACCGAAGATAGACACAAAAAGCTGGAGTAACTCTGAGTAAGACTGAAGAAGGGCCTCGACCTGAAACGTCACCCATTCCTTTTCTTCGGAGATGTTGCCTGTCCCGCTGAGTTACTCCAGCTTTTTGTGCCTATTTCTTGTGTTCCAGTGTCATTCTCAGCAAGCCAATTTTGCTTTCTTTAAATAGTCTGTGACCGTTCTGGAAATCTAACCCTACATTGACCTGCGATCTGATCCCAGCTCTGCTGGTTCTGAATCCCACGGGATTATCTCAAATGCAGAGCCCAAACCAGGTCTACGTGGATTGTGTTTTGTGCATGTGCATGCGTTAGGATGCTAAGTTTTCTTTGGACTATCTTTAATCAGACTTTATCAACCTTTATCTTGCACTAAACGTTGCACCTTTATCTGTACACTTGTAATCATGTACAGTCTTTTCACTGACTGGATTGCATGCAACAAAAAAGCTTTTCACTGTACCTCAGTATTTCATAGTTCAGTTTATTGTCACGTGTACCGAGGTACAGTGAAAAGCTGTTGTTGCGTGCTAACCAGTCAGCGGAAAGACAATACATGATTACAATCAAGTCATCCACAGTGTCAAGATACATGATAAATGGAATAATGTGAATAATATTTACTTTAGTACTTTAGAGATACAGCGTGGAAACAGGCCCTTCGGCCCACCGAGCCCGCGCCGCCCAGCGATCCCCGCACACCAACACTATCCTACACACACTAGGGACAATTTTTACATTTACCCAGTCAATTAACCTACATACCTGTTCGTCTTTGGAGTGTGGGTGGAAACCGAAGATCTCGGAGAAAACCCACGCAGGACACGGGGAGAACGTACAAACTCTGTACTTTAGTACTTTAGAGATACAGCGTGGAAACAGGTCTTTGGGCTCACCAAGTCCACGCCGACCGCCATTCACCCCGTACACTAGCACTATCCTGCACATGCGGGACAATTTACGATAGTTTTTAATGGAAACCAATTAACCTACAAATTTGCACATCTTTGAAGTGTAGGAGGAGACTGGATAAGACCAGTGGGGGCACAGGGTCTCTGGCGCTGCAAGGCAGCAACTCTACCGCTGCACCACCGTGCCACCCAGACGGTGACAGTGATAACCTAAACTAAACTGCTACGGTTTCATTGTATATTTCCTTCGAGAGTTTCTTTTGAAATTTCCTTTGACCAAGAGGACAAACAGTTTAAAGAAAAGGCACAAAGTGTTGGAGTAATTCAGCGGGTCAGGCAGCATTTCTGGAGAACATTGGAAGGGTCGGGACCCTTCTTTACAATAGTTAACACGAGAGCAAGGATTTGCCAGCAGTCTTGCTAGAAACTGACACGTGGCCTTTCATCGTGTGGTACGTGAAAGACTTCATGCATAGACCAGTTGCCCATCTGTGGAGCGATTTTCAATGGTTCCATAAGTTGTTACCAATCTATGCAAGGCATTTTTGAGAAGGTATAGAAAGGTAGGTATTTTATAAAAGGCTTTCTCTTTCAGGAGCAACACAATGGATAGATCATCCATGCGGGGATGGGGGGGGGGGGGGGGGGGGGGAGGGGAAGGGTGTGTGTGGTGTGTGTGTGATGTGTGGTGTGTGCGTGTGTGTGTGTTGACGTGTGTGCACGTGTTTGTGCGCATGTGTGTGCGCATGTGTATGTGCGCATGTGTGTGTGGACGTGTGCGTGTGTGTGCGCGCATGTGTGTGTGGACGTGTGCGTGCGCGTGTGTGTGCGCGCATGTGTGTGCGCGTGTCTGTGTGTGTGTATGTGTGTGTCCCATTCTTGTGACCACATGGGTTTCCTCTGGCTATTCCAGTTTGCCCACATCCCAACAATGTGTGGGTTTGTACCTTAATTGGACTTTGCAAGTGACCCCTAGTGTAGGGAGTCGATGCGAAATGAGGGATGACAGAATGACTGTGAACGGGCGATCGATGGTCAGGTTTGACTCAGTGGGCCGAAAGGCCTGTTTCCATGCTGTGTCTTTCAATTAATTCAATCTGTAAATGATTTGAAATTAAGACATGTTGAGCCTCAGGGCCTATTCCCAAGCTGTTTGACTCTCACAATTTTCATAACAAAAACTTTAGTTGTAACTGGGGCAGCACAGTGGGCAGAGCTGCTGCCTGACAGCTCCAGAGACCCGGGTTTGATCCTGACTATGGGTGCTGTTTGTATGGAGTTCGTATGTTCTCCCCGTGACCGTGTGAGTTTTCACGGGTGAAACTGGGTGATCCGGTTTTCTCCCACATTCCGAAGATGTGCTTGCGGGTTTGTGGGTTAATTGGCATCTGGAAATTATCCCTGGCACGTCGGATAGAACTAGTGTATGGATGGTTGCTGGCTGGTCGACTCAGTGGCCTGTTTCCGCACTGTATCTCTCAACTGAACTAAGCTAAACTAAACAGAAGAGGTCGTCCAACAGTTAAAATATTCTTTAGCCTGTGAAACTGGATGGAAGATGTTTTTCTGCTCAAAAATATACTGAAATATTCTTGTGGTTCCCATGAACAGGACATACTTTTCCATTATGGAAAGGTGCTGGTACAAACCATTGGCCCTGGATGACGTGTGAATTGTCCACTGCTGGAGGGATGCCCATTTTCCTAGCTTTCTCTCTTGGTACCTCTTTATCACGTCTCTGAAATCTGGGGGCCTCTTCCACTGGTAGGCCTCCAAAGATTGGCCCGATGCCTTTGCATTTCATTACTCTCCATAGTAACCCACACCTGCTGCTTACAGAAGAGGCCGTCTTGGGCAAGGATGAGACTAGCGGGGTGGAAAGTTCCCTCGTGTTGGCCAGATGTGTACAGACCGCTATTTCTGCCCTCCTGCAAACGTATAAACATCGAATACTCCAATTTTAGGTGCCTGACCTGCAAACAACATCCACCTCTCCTTCCCCTTTCTCCCCTTCCCTTCCCTGAGCCCCAACTGGATTCGCCCCCATTTCTCCCCTTCCTCAGTTTATTCCAGTTTTGCATCCTATACACGAGGGGCAATTTACAAAAGCCAATTAACCTACAAACCTGTACGTCGTTGGAGTGTCGCGGTCACAGGGAGAACGTACAAACTCCGTACAGACAGCACCCATGGTCAGGATCGAACCCGGGTCTCTGGCGCTGTGAGACAGCAGCTCTATCGCTGCGCCACTGTGCTATCTTGTTGAATGATGCGCAGGTCTGAGGGACCGAATGGCCCTCTCCTCTTATGCTGTCAGTCACAGTGGTGCAGCAGTAGAGTTCCAGACACGCTGGTTCAATCCTGACCATGGCTGCTGTCTGCACGGAGGTTGCTTGTTCTTACTGTGACAGTGTTGGCTCCTTCTGCGTGCTCCAGTTTCCTCTCGCATCCCAAAGCTTTGTAGGTTCATTGGAAATTGCCCTTCCTATGTAGGAGAAAGCAGGTATGGATGGGTGATCACTGGTCAGCACGCACTGAGTGGGCCGAAGGGCCTGTTTCCATGCTGTATCTCTAAACTGGAGGTACAGAGAGGCACTGGATCTAATGAAGATCTGGAAAGTGATGAGCAGAGGACAGGAGAGGATGCATGGAGCGGCTACACTACAGGAGATGTGACAGAGTGGAGGTGGAGAGGATGTTTACACTTGTGGGAGAGTCTAGGACCAGAGGCCACAGCCTCAGAATAAAGGACGTACCTTTAGAAAGGGGATGAGGAGAAATGTCTTTAGTTATCGAGTGATGAATCTGGGGTATTCACTCACACAGGCGACAGTGGGGGCCAAGTCAATGGACATTTTTAAGGTGGAGATTGATAAATTCTTGATTAGTACGGGTGTCAGGGGTCAGGGGGAGAAGGCAGGAGAATGGGGTTAGGAGGGAGAGATAGATCAGCCATGATTGGATGGCGGAGTAGAATTGATGGGCCGAGTGGCCTAATTCTGCTCCGAGAACTAATGACCTTCAGACATTTACAGTGCAGGCCCAGTGCCATCAAATGCTCATCATATGTTAACCCACTCATTCCTGCGATCATCCTCGTAAAAAGAAGAAGGCAGGAGAATGGGATTGCAAGGGCAAAATAGATCAGCCGTGATCAAATGGTGGAGCACACTCGTTGGGCCGAATGACCTAATTCTGCTCCTCCGTCTCACGATCGTATGATAAATGGCCTTGGAGTGTGATCAGGTTGTGCTTCTCCTCCGCCATTAATTGCTGCCCAGGGTTATCAATATTGACCATGTTTAATATTTGATCATGCAGCAATCCTTCCATCTGCAGCTCATGTAGAAGAAAATCAAACAAACGAAACATCTAGCCTGAGGAACTGTTCCATGTTGAGGAACTGCGTCAAAACAGGCGGCGTTGCGATCTTGAATTAAAGGCATAATTCAGCACTATGCCATTTGTGGCCCACCTGCCATTATCCTCCTCAGTATTTATTCTGACAGCGTTATTCTACTGCACATGGCCTTTGGCCATTGCTTTGTGCTGCATGCAGCATGCTGATTGATGTCTCCTGTGGGTGTCCTTGTGCGTCTCTGATGCGGAATGAGTTCCCTTAAAGCGTTGTTGTGAAACATTTGAGGACATCGGTGAGCCCAAACACAGCCCGGGCGACTGCTTTGCTGTCCACAATGGCCATTTGGACTCTTTTGAGTCCCCTTCCCATTCAGACTGATGTCAGGGGAGGGGGCGGGACAAAGATAGATAAAAGTGGCCCAGCACTTCAACTCCCCCTCCCATTCCCACACTGTCCTTTCTGTCCTGGGCCTCCTCCAGTGCATAGTGAGGCCCAGCGCAAATTGGAGGAACAGCACCTCATATTTCGCTTGGGCAGCTTACAGCCCAGCGGTATGAACATTGACTTCTCTAACTTCAGATACCCCTTGCTTTCCCTCCTAATCTCCTCCCCCTTCCCAGTTCTCCCACGAGTTTTCCTGTCTTCGACTACATTCTATCTTTGTCCCGTCCCATCCCCTATCATCAGTCTGAAGAAGGGTCTCGACCCGAAACGTCGCCCATTCCTTCTCTCCAGAGATGCTGCCTGACCCGCTGAGTTAGTTACTCCAGCAATTTGTGTCCATCTTCATGTGTCTGAAAATAGAAATATTAAATATTTAAATCTTTGTTAATACTTCAATTAATTTGGACGTGTTATTGAGGGTCTTTGGCATTTGGACTCAGGATAAATTGCCTGTCTGTACCACGTTATAAATGGAGGCTTTATACGCCTTGCTACAGTATATTCTGCCTCCTTCCCACAGAATCCCCAACTGCATCACAAACAGGCCCTTGAATCAAAGTGAATTGTTTAGCAGTGAGGGCTCATCAAAGGATATTTCTGGTGTTGATCAAAGCCGGCGATGCAGAAGCCTGTGGAAGGAAAGGAATGAAAGATCAAAGAGTCACAGTGAACAAAGTTGCAAAGCACGAGAGTGAAATCCGACATATTTTTGGTTTAGTTTAGTGATACAGCATGGAAACAGGCCCTTCGGCCCACCGAGTCCGCACCGACCAGTGATCCTCGCACATTAACACTATTATACACACACTAGGGATAATGTACACCTACCAAACCAATTAACCTACAAACCTGTTCGCCTTTGGAGTGTGGAAGGAAACTCAAGATCCCGGAGAAAACCCACGCAAGTCATGGGGAGAACGTACAAACTCCATACAGACAGCTCCCGTAGCCAGGATCGAACCTGGATCTCTGTCGCTGTTAGCGCTGTATGGCAGCTACTCTACCACTGCGCCACCGTGCCGCACGCACTCTTCCTGTAAAGAGGCAACGTTGATTCATCGTCTGACTGAATTCAAGGACTTTAAAATTTTTTGAATCAAGTTAACAATTTCCCCCAGTCAATGCGCCAGAGACCCCGGTTCGATCCTGACCTCGGGTGCTGTCTGTGTGGAGTTTGTCCGTTCTCGCTGTGACTGCGTAAACCTCTGTTGGGTGCTCCGGTTTCCTCCCACATCCCAAAGACGTGCAGGTTTGTAGGTTAATTGGCCCTCTGTAAATTGCCTCTAAGGTCTAAGGACTGGCTGAGCAAGCGGGATAACATAGAACAACACTCCAAAGATGTGCAGGTTTGTAGGTTAATTGGCTTCAGTAAAACATTGTAAATTGTCCCTAGTGTGTAGGTTAATATTAGTATATGGGATGCGTGGGGTGTTTGCTGGTTGACGTGGGCTCAATGGGCCAAAGGGCCTGTTTCCACACTGTACCTCTAAAGTCTAAAGTTTAAAAGTAAATCAGTATGAATGGTTGATCGCTGGTCAGCCTGGTCCCGGTGGGCCGAAGGGCCTGTTTCCATGCTGTCTCTCAACTAAATGACAATTTTAGGCCCGCCTTACTCACCATTGTCACTTTAGTGATAATGCAAGTAGTTTTATTGAAATCGGTGTTATATTTTTAATGTTATTCACATTTTAAAGTTTAAAAGGAGGGGAGGGGGATGGGAGGAGGGAGGGGGGAAGGGGGGGGTTGAGGAGAGAGGGGAGGAGAGGGGAGGAGAGGGTGCTACACCAATGCAGGAGAGGTTTGGGCCCAACTTGGGTCCACTTTGTCTAGTCTCAACTAAAACTAATATCTCAGTGATTCAGAGCTCAGTGGACAACTCATCATCGCCCTCTGGGGGTGTCCTTGCTCATTACGTCTTACTGTATGAGAAACCAGAAGAGTCTTTGGAATTATCTAGTTAAGTGTATTGTCATATCTCCAAGCATGGTGAGATACTAGTACGATGAATATCTTGCTTGTTACAACATTACAGGCACATATACTCAGAGAACACACACACATCCACATGGACTCCACTGACTCCACAATAACCGCTGACTTCACTGAAATACTCAACTGCTTTAACCTCACTCAACACATCAATTTTCCCACCCATAACCGTGGGCACATTCTGGACCTTGTCTGCTCCACTGGACTAAATCTACATCACCTCTCTGGCTCCGACCCCACCCTCTCTGATCACTTAGCCATCACCATGTCTGTCAACATTCCCACCCCAGCTCCAAGGCAAAAACGCAAAATCAACTTCCGCAAGCTGAACTCTGTTTCACCTACCTCGCTCTCATCCTCCCTCTCTGAAATAATGTCCGCCTCTCCCTTCGTTGACCTCCATAGCCCTTCTGACCTCACTGACTACTACAACCACACTCTCTCTTCCTGCCTCGACCAGCTTGCACCTATAAAAACCAAAACAGTTTCCTTCACCCACTCTGCTCCCTGGTTTACCCCTGAGTTTTGGAAGGAACATGTTTTGTATATATTTATTTCTCGAATAAAGTATATTTTGATTAAAAAAAAAAAAATTCACCTGCCTTCTCCCCATAACCTTTGACGCCCTTACTAATCAAGAACCTATCTATCTCTGCTTTAATAATACCCATTGACTTGACCTCTACAGCCGTCTGTGGCAATTAATTTTCACAGATTCACCACCGTCTGACTAAAGAAATTCCTCCTCATCCCCTTTCTAAACTAGTTTTATGTTATCCCACTTGCATGTCCACGCCTTGCACATGAGGGGGAATGTGCAGAGGCCAATTAACCACATTCTCATCCACTCCCAACACACTAGGGGCAATTTACGGAGGCCATTTAACCCACAAACCCGCACGTCTTTGGGATGTGGGAAGAAACCGGAGCACCCGGAGTAAACCCACACGGTCGCAGGGAGAACGTACAAACTCCACACAGACAGCACCCGACGTCAGGATCGAACCCAGGTCTCTGGAGCAACTCTACCCGCTGTTGAGGTCATAAGATCATAAGTATAAGTAAATAACTGCAGATGCTGGTACAAATGTATGGAGTTTATACGTTCTCCCCGTGACCTGCGTGGGTTTTCTCCGAGATCTTCGGTTTCCTCCCACACTCCAAAGACGTACAGGTTTGTAGGTTAATTGGCTGGGCAAATGTAAAAATTGTCCCTAGTGGGTGTAGGATAGTGTTAATGTGCGGGAATCGCTGGGCGGCGCGGACCCGGTGGGCCGAAGGGCCTGTTTCTGCGCTGTATCTCTAAATCTAAAAAAAATCTAAATCGAAGGTATTTATTCACAAAATGCTGGAGTAACTCAGCAGGTCAGGCAGCATCTCAGGAGAGAAGGATTGGGTGACATTTCGGGTCGAGACCTTTCTTCAGTCTGAAGAAGGGTCTCGACCCGAAACGTCACCCATTCCTTCTCTCCTGAGATGCTGCCTGACCTGCTGAGTTACTCCAGCATTTTGAGAATAAATAAGATCATAAGTGATAGGAGCAGAATTAGGCCATTCGGCCCATCAAGTCTACTCCACCTTTCAATCATGGCCGATCAATCTCTCCTTCCTAAGGCCATTGTCCTGCCTTCTCCCCATAACCTCTGACACTGATGCAGATAATCTATGAGTAGCTTGCCAATTGCCCACCCCAGGAGTTATAATCTTGTAGGGTTCTCTGTTCCATATTGCTAATTAAAGTTCCAGTCAAAGTTCCAGTTGCAGTTCACTGCCAAACTGTAATGACTAACTTGGAAATTATAGATTCTTATGTGGCTTAGCTATGCCAACGCATTCAAAAGCTGACCTCACTCGCATTTGATATAGGCCAATGCTATACTTAGCAGCCTCCATATTGAGCTCATCTCAAACCATCTGTCAGCATTCAAACTTCCCTGAGTGGGCAATTCTACTGGCTTGGGCAGCTTACACCCCAGCGGTATGAATATTGATTTCTCTAAAGGGCCTGTCCCACTTAGGCGATTTTTTAGGCGACTGCCAGCGACTGTCAAAGTCGTAGCAGATCGCCAAAATTTCCTTTTACCCAACGACAATGACCACGACAATGCCGAGTCAGGTCGATACAAGTTACTTTTTTTGTGAAACTAGCACCTGGCTAAGAGATTACACAGTCTTCGGAAACATCACGAAATTCCCACGCTGCCAATGCTTCTCCGGCGTCCTAATTTTCGCTGAAATCACTGACAAGTCTGCAATTACTTGAGAGTTTTGAAATATAACATCTTGCCCGGTGGCTCAGCACTTCAACTCCCCCTCCCACTCCCAGTCTGGCCTTTCTGTCATGGGCCTCCTCCAGTGCCCAGTGAGGCCCTCCGGAAATTGGAGGAACAGCACCTCATATTTCGCTTGGGCAGCTTACTGCCCAGCGGTATGAACATTGACTTCTCCAACTTTAGATAGCTCCTCTGTCCCTCTCTTCCCCTCCCCCTTCCCAGTTCTCCCTCTATCTTCCCGTCTCCACCTATATCATTCCTTTGTCCCGCCCCCCTGACATCAGTCTGAAGAAGGGTCTCGACCCGAAACGTCACCCATTCCTTCTCTCCTGAGATGCTGCCTGACCTGCTGAGTTACTCCAGCATTTTGTGATACCTTCGCCTAGTCGCCGGCAGTTGCCTTAAAATCGCCTAAGTGGGACTGGCCCTTAACTTCAAGTAATCCTTGCATCCTCTCTCTCTCTCTCTCTCTCCGTCCCACCCTCACCCTAATCGATGTAATCGTATCGCTGGTGTCCTGGTGAGTTTCATTGTCTGTACAACTCATTTTCACCCAGCCCATCGTTACGTTTTTGCATATCTTTCATTTCTACATCTCTCTGAAAAGGCCGTCTATCTCTCTCGCTTCCCTCTCCCCTCTCAGTCTGAAGAAGGGTCTCAACCCAAACGTCATCCGTTCCATCTCTCCAGAGATGCTGCCTGTCCCACTGAGTTACTCCAGCATTTTGCGTCTATCTTCGGTGTAAACTGGCATCTGCAGTTCATTCCTACATATTTCACTTGAAACATGGATAGGCGACGTTTGGGGTCAGGACCATCTGGGACTCTGCTTTTGAACTAATTCACTGAAGAAGGATCCCGACCTGAAACTACACCGGTCCATATCCTCCAGAGATGCTGCCTGACCCGCTGAGTTACTCCAGCACTTTGGGTTCTATGCTAGAATCTAGCGTCTAGCAACATAGAACATAGAACAGCGTAGGTAGACACAAAAAGTTGCAGTAACTCAGTGGGACAGGCAGCATCTCTGGAGAGAAGGAATGGGTGACGTTTCGGGTCGAGACCCTTCTTCAGACTGATGTCAGGGGAGTAGGTGGTACATAGAAAAGGACGCACACAGACACGCACGCACAGAGGCACGCACACGCACACGCACACACACACGCACACGCACACACACAAGACATAGAAACATAGAAACATAGAAAATAGGTGCAGGAGTAGGCCATTCGGCCCTTCAAGCCTGCACCGCCATTCAATATGATCATGGCTGATCATCCAGCTCAGTAACCTGTACCTGCCTTCTCTCCATACCCCCTGATCCCTTTAGCCACAAGGGCCACATCTAACTCCCTCTTAAATATAGCCAATGAACTGGCCTCAACTACCTTCTGTGGCAAAGAATTCCACAGACTCACCACTCTCTGTGTGAAGAAATGTTTTCTCATCTCGATCCTAAAAGACTTCCCCCTTATCCTTAAACTGTGACCCCTGGTTCTGGACTCCCCCATGCGCGCAGGAAGGAGCTGCAGATGCTGGTTTAAATCGAAGGTAGACACAAAATGCTGGAGTAACTCAGTGGGACAGGCAGCATCTCAGGAGAGAAGGAATGGGCGACGTTTCGGGTCGAGACCCTTCTTCAGACTGATGTCAGGGGAGTAGGTGGTACATAGAAAAGGAAGTGTAAGGTGTGAAAACAGGACAAAGGGAATGATGATTCAATGAAAGTGTAGAATAGATCATTGTTAGTTGGGAGAAGATAACAATAAAGCAAACAGAGATAAAATGTAGACGGAGCTACATTTAACCTTAGCATCTGCAGTTCCTTCCCACACATAGATCAGCATAGCTGGGGATCAGTCCCTTTGGCCCACAATGATCGCAGGGCCATTTTAAGGGAAGTTCTAGACCAGATACAGGGAACTGCAGGTGCTGGAATCCTGCGTTGAATGCAAAGTGCTGGAGTAACTCAGCGGGTCAGGCAGCATCTCTGGAGAACGTGGATAGGTGACGTTTCACAGAGTGCTGGAGTAACTCAGCGGGTCAGGCAGCATCTGTGGAGAACATGGATAGGTGTGGTTTTCAATTTTACGTAACATGCCTACTCCATTATCGTTTCTTCTTTCCCCTCCCTTTCTTTCCCCGAATGATCCTGCACATAATCCATATCCCTCCATTCCCGACATATCCATGTGCCTCCCTAAAAGCCTCTTCAGTGCCACTATCATTTCGGCCTCCACCATCCTGACATCATGTTGATCAGCACATATTCATCATGTATTGTATCTACTTCGTGTTAGCACGCAACAAAAGCTTTTCACTGCACCTCAGCACAAGTGATAAAAACTAAACTAAACTAAACTAAATTAAACTAAACGTTCCAGGTAGTCACCAGCCTCTGTGTAAAAAAAAACTTGCCCTCCAGATCTCCTTTAAACTTTGTCCCTGTCAAAGCTATGCCCTCCTGTATTTGATCCACTCAATCACAACAGCTACATGTTGCTCTGGAGATGGCTGGAGATGATGGCGGGATTGTACTGGTGTCTCTACGAGTGGCCGTCTGTCTGCAGGGCACTTGTCAGTACACCCCGCACTTCCACACCTGACCCCTGCACCAAGGGTGTGTGGAATGTGCTGGAGGGCCAGGCTGTTTGAAGGTTGAGTCCGAAGAAGGGTCTCGAGCCGAAACGTCACCCATTCCGCCTCTCCAGAGATGCTGCCTGTCCCACTGAGTCACCCCAACATTTTGTGTCTGCCTTAAAGGGTTGGATACAGTTCATATCTGGCAAATCCACTCTCAGTCCTCGATTTTCAATTGAGAAGTCTGCATTTTATTACCCAAATGAATTCCACAGATTCACCACCCTCTGACCAAAGGAATTCCTCCACATCTCCATTCTAAACTAGTTCTACGTTATCCCACTTTCATGACCACGTCTGACACACGAGGGGCAATATGTATTAATATTTTTTAATTGGTGCGGATTGGTGTATATTTTAAGGCAATATCTTTAATCGGACTTTACTGGACTTTATCTTGCACTAAACATTATTCCCTTTATCCTGTTCCTGCACACTGTGGACGGCTTGATTGTAATTATGTGCAGTCTTTCCGCTGACTGGATAGCACACAATAAAAAAGCTTTTCACTGTACCTCATCACACGTGACAATAAACTAAACTATGGCAACACGGTGGTGCAGTGATAGAGTTGCCGCCTTACAGCGTCAGAGACCTGAGTTCGATCCTGACTACGTGCTGTCTGTATGGAGTTTGTATGTTCTCCCTGTGACTGCACAGTGACTCCCGTTTCTGTGCTCCCGTTTCCTTCCACATCCCAAAGACGTGCGGGTTTGTAGGTTAGTTGGCCCTCTGTAAATTGCCCCGAGTGTGCAGGGAGCGGGTGAGAAAGTGGGATAACATGGAACTAGTGTGAAATGGTGATCGATGGACGACGTGGACTCGGTGGGCCGAAGGGATTGTTTCGATGCTGTATCTCTAAACGAAACTCTACCTTCCCAACTTTCTCACTGAACTCCCCATGTCGTGTCTGTGTGACTGTTCTTTGGTGGCAGCAATCTTGTCCACTTTAAAACTGTCCACTTCTTTTCAATCTGTCCCACTTGTACAATTTGGGCGGCACGGTGGCGCAGCGGTAGAGTTGCTGCCTCACAGCGCCAGAGACCCGGGTTCGATCTTGATCCACGGTTGCTGTCTGTACGGAGTTAGCACGTTCTCCCCGTGACCGCGTGGGTTTTCTCCGGATGCTCTGGTTTCCTCTCACAATCCAAAGATGCGCGAGTCTGTAGGTTAATTGGCTTCGGTAAAACAAAGATTGTACATTGTCCTTCGTGTGTGTAGGATAGTGCTAGTGTGTGGGAATCACTGATCGGCATGCTTTCGGTGGGCCGAAGGGCCTGTTTCCATGCTCTATCTCTCAGCTAAATTAAACTAAACATTAAACAAGAACTGCATAATTTCCGTTTGCTATATATGATTATAACACATTTGAAAGGTAGCAGTTTCCTTGTCTGCCAACAATTTTGTACACGCTATTTATAAATGATGACAATTTACGGTCAACTGTGGATGGAAATATCTGGACTGGTGGTAAATGTCTCGCCA
This sequence comes from Rhinoraja longicauda, assembly GCF_053455715.1. NCBI lineage: Eukaryota > Metazoa > Chordata > Chondrichthyes > Rajiformes > Arhynchobatidae > Rhinoraja > Rhinoraja longicauda. Next base: position 4,152,896 of record NC_135983.1, on the reverse strand, counting down.
AAATTATTGGGCGGAAAATACAGTGACCTGCTGCCTCTGTAAATTATAAGTGGAAAAATCTGTCGTCAATCGACATGGACAAAGCACAGGCAGGTGGGACTAGTGTAGATGGGACATGTCGGCCGTTGTGGACAAGTTGGGCCGAAGCAAAGACAATAGAGCAGAGCAAGATAGACCACTCGACCCTGAAAACCGTAGTATGTCACGGCGCCATTTTAGTGGGCAGAAACTTGCAGAAACATTTTAAAAGAAAAATAACAAAAATCTGTGATTTGATAGATGAGATATATTCTGCATTTTTATGGTATCATCACACATACTGTTCCCTCAAAACACTGATTACACTGCGAGAGGCAGAGCGAATGGAAAGTTTTGCTTACTAAAATGGCGGCCGTTATGCTCCTTTGCATACTACACTTCAGCATACGCGATTTTGACGGAGTGGTTCATCTTGCTCCTCTAGTATCTTTGGGCCGAAGGGCCTGTTTCCACACTGCATCACTCTATGACTCTCTAATCGGGTCAAACAGAGTAGAACCAAGGAACTGCAGATATTGGTTTACAAAAAAAGCCGCCAACTCAGCCGGTCAGGCAACATCTCTGGAGAACTTGGAGAGGCAACGTTTCGGGTCCAGAGTCTGAAGAAGGGTCCTGACCCAAAATGGGCATCACGGTGGCGCAGCGATAGAGTTGCTGCCTTACAGCGCCAGAGGTGCTGTCTGTATGGAGTTTGTACGATCTGCCTGTGACCACGTGAGTTTTCTCCAGGTGCTCTGGTTTCCTCCCACATTCCAAAGGCGTACAGGCTTGTAGCTGTAATTGGCTACGGTAAAAATAGTAAACTGTCTCTCGTGCGTAAGATGGTGATTGTGTACGGCGCGAATGCTGATCGGCGTGGAATCGGTGGGCTGAAAGGCCTCTTTCCACACTATCTCTAAAACCAACAAAAGCGTAAAACTAAAGTTGCTACCTGACCCACTAATCTACTCCAGCTCCTTGCATCTGTTCTAGGTCAAATGGAGTTGCTGGAGAGAGAAAATCAGGATCGATTAGCCTCTTGCAGGAGGCAATCAAGTGCCAGCATAAGTTGCTCACCATTATAAACCCATTTAATGGATGAATGTGCTGAAATAGCCAGGAGCTTGAACCCTGTGTTTAAGCAGTCTTGTAGTAAATTATACCCTCTAATCAAAGGCGATGTTTTAGAAAAGCACCGCTTTTATTAGAATGGTCTGGATTACTTGTACGTAAATAATTAGTAGTTGAGCTGTTTTATTAAAGCTGTACGCGTGCTTCATTAACCCTGCTTGCCGGCAGTTGTACTCAATTCAAAGCATAATTTAAGGAAAAGACAGTGACACTATCATGGGATGGACGGGGAATGGATGGGAAAGGTTTAGAGGGGTATGGGCCAAACACGGGCAAATGGGACTGTTCTTGGAATCTTGGCGCCCGCCAGCCACGGGAAATGAAGGGGTTGGACACGTCAGAGGCAGGAAACATGTTCCCAATGTTGGGGGAGTCCAGAACAAGGGGCCACCATTTAAGAATAAGGGGTAGGCCATTTAGAACTGAGATGAGGAAAAACTTTTTCAGTCAGAGAGTTGTGAATCTGTGGAATTCTCTGCCTCAGAAGGCAGTGGAGGCCAATTCTCTGAATGCATTCAAGAGAGAGCTAGATAGAGCTCTTAAGGATAGCAGAGTCAGGGGGTATGGGGAGAAGGCAGGAACGGGGTACTGATTGAGAATGATCAGCCATGATCACATTGAATGGCGATGCTGGCTCGAAGGGCTGAATGGCCTCCTCCTGCACCTATTGTCTATTGTCTATTGTCTATTGAACCAAGATCGTCCCGTCAACAGAAGGCTCGAGGCCCCCGACCGCGGGAGGACAAAGAAGGGAAGAGATTGAACTTTTTTTCGCCTTCCATCACAGTGAGGAATGTGGAAGAGTCACTGTGGTGATGCTCATGTTAAAATGTATTTTGTGTGTCTTGTTGCTTTTTATTGGTCTGACTGTGCGGCAAATGAAATTCCTCGTATGTTGCAAAACATACTTGGCTAATAAAGTATGATTATGATGATGGTTTTGGTTGACACGTACGAGTTGGGCTGAAAGGCCTGTTTCTGCGCTGTATGATTCCAGGGAACTCTATGAGCCTATGATCAACGATATCCAATGGGCGGCGCGGTGGCGTGGCGGTAGAGTTGCTGCCTTACAGCTCCAGAAACCTAGGTTCGATCCTGACTACGGGTGCTGTCTGTACGGAGTTTGTACGTTCTCCTCGTGACCGCGTGGGCTTCTCCGGGTGCTCCAGGTTCCTCCCACACTCCAAAGAAGTGAGGGTTTGGAGGTCACGGCGTCTGTAAAACAAATGTCTGTAGTGTGTAGAATCAATCTAGTGTATGGGTGATTGCTGGACGTACTCAGTGGGCCGAAGGGGCTGTTTCCACGCTTTTCCCTAAACTACAAACTAAAAACTAAATAAACTTTATTAAAAATTGTGCCAGAATGTAGAGATATTTTGCCCGCTGCAGGATGGGTCAAGGTTAGATATAGACAGGCACAGAAGATGGCCATTGGCCCATATAGTCCACACTGACCAGTATTGGCCCATATAGTTCATGCTGACCAATGGGTCCATATAGTCCATGCTGACCATTGGGTCCATATAGTCCACGCTGACCAATGGGTCCATATAGTCCATGCTGACCAATGGGTCCATATAGTCCATGCTGACCATTGGGTCCATAAAGTCTATGCTGGACATCATTGGGTCCATATAGTCCATGCTGCCCATCATTGGGGCCATATAGTCCATGCTGACCATTGGGTCCATATAGTCCATGCTGGACATCATTGGGCCATATAGTCCATGCTGGCCATTGGGCGCATTTCATCCATGCTGACCATTGGGTCCATATAGTCCATGCTGGACATCATTGGGCTCATATAGTCCATGCTGACCATTGGGTCCATATAGTCCATGCTGACCATTGGGCCCATATAGTTCATGCTGACCATTGGGTCCATTTCATCCATGCTGCCCATTGGGTCCATATAGTCCATGCTGGCCAAAAACAAGGTCTCAACGCACTGGTCCCTAAGCTCTTTGTCAGCAGCCTTTTAGTTTACCGTACGCCGGGTGCTCATCCATTTCACCACCAAGACTCTCCCTCCACCTCTCGTCTAGATGGTGGGTTCCAGACTCACAAACCCCAGAGAGAAATCCTCAAATGGTCCATGTGACGACTGATGCATTGTGGGCATGGCACAGTGACGCAGCGGTAGAGTTGTTGTCTTATAACACTGGAGACCCGGGTTCGATCCTGACTACAGGTGCTGTCTGTACGGAGATTATACGTTCTTCCCGTGACCAGCGTGGGTTTTTTCCGGGTGCTCCGGTTTCCTCCCACACTCCAAAGACGTACTGGTTTGTGGGTTAATTGTCGGAATTGTCAGAATTTGCAATTCTGTCAATTGTCCTTAGTCTGTCGGGTAGATATAGTGATCGTTGGTTGGTGTGGACTTGGTGGACCAAAAGCCTTGTTTCCATGCTGTGTCTCTAAAGTATACATTTAGATTTTAGATTTAGATTTAGAGATACAGCGCGGAAACAGGCCCATCGGCCCACCGAGTCCGCGCCGCCCAGCGATCCCCGCACATTAACACTATCCTACACACACTAGGGACAATTTTTACATTTACCCAGTCAATTAACCTACGTACCTGTACATCTTTGGAATGTGGGAGGAAACCGAAGATCTTGGAGAAAACCCACGCAGGTCACGGGGAGAACGTACAAACTCCGTACAGACGGCGCCCGTAGTCAGGATCGAACCTGAGTCTCCGGCGCTGCATTCGCTGTAAGGCAGCAACTATACCGCTGCGCCACCGTGCCGCCCACAGAACAGTTGAGATAACAACGTTGATAAATGATTCCCCGAGTGTGTGTGACACTGTGTAGCTGCCGTTGTGCGTTGTCCATTGTGACAACCTCTGTCTCAACAACAGCAGTCCGTGCCACATTTATTTCCACATGGTGTAATTTTCCTAATACCAATTGTTTCTATTGCTCCACATTATAGTTTTATGCCTGAGATTTGTTTGCAACTTGTTATTTCCCAGTCGAGGGATTTTTCAGTAATTATGGAGTTGACCCGCCAACACAAAAAGCTGCATTCACCAACGCAATTTTGGAGAGGAGTAACATTAAATTAAAAATTCCAAATCTGTCTGCTCCAGCATTTATTTTCCGAGCGACCTGATATGTTTGTGTTCATTCTGCCTGAACGTTTATGCACCTAGATTACCCAGTCTGTGCTATAAATAGCTGATTTTATTTTCTTCCTCAGAAATGCAGCACATTTGTCTCTGAGCCCAAAGTTATAAGTACAAGCTCGTCTCTCGAGGCCACAGCAAGGTCACAGTTCAGTTCAGTTCATTTTAGTTCATTGTCACGTGTACCGAGGTACAGTGAAAAGCTTTTTGTTGCGTGCTACCCAGTCAGCAGAAAGACAATACATGATTACAATCGAGCCATTTACAGTGTACAGATACATGATAAGACACTAACGTTTAGTGCAAGGTAAAGCCAGCAAAATCCGATCAAGGATAGTCCGAGGGTCACCAAAGAGGTAGATAGTAGTTCAGCACTGCTCTCTGGTTGTGGTAGGATGGTTCAGTTGCCTGATAACAGCTGGGAAGAAACTGTCCCTGAATCTGGAGGTGTGCGTTTTCACACTTCTGTACCTTTTGCCTGATGGGAGAGGGGAGAAGAGGGAGTGGCCGGGGTGAGACTCGTCCTTGATTATGCTGCTGGCCTTGCCGAGGCAGCGTGAGGTGGAGACGGAGTCAGTGGAAGGGAGGTTGGTTTGTGTGATGGTCTGGGCTGGGTCCACAATTCGCTGCAATTTCTTGGGGTGTTGGATGGAGCTGTTCCCAAACCATGCTGATAGATTGATACTCCCAGATCCCATATGTTGGAACTGTACTAAGGCTCCCCTACCTGTGTTTTCCATTAAATGAAAAGAAGTCTAAGTTCAATCAGGCCATGTTTATTTTTGAGATTGTAGATACAGCGTGGAAACAGGCCCGCTGGTCGGCGGGCATCGAGTCCACGCCGACCAGCGATTACCTGTACACCCGCACTATCCCACACACACCAGGGACAATTTACAACTTTACTGAAACAAATTAACCTACAAACCTGTACGTCTTTGGAGTGTGGGAGGAAGCAGGAGCACCCAGAGGAAACCCACACAGTCACAGGGAGAACGTACAAACTCCGTGCAGACAGCACCCATGGTCAGGATCGAACCCGGGTCTTTTGCTCTGCAAGGCAGCAAATTTACCGCTGCACCATCGCTGTGTGCAGGAAGGAACTGGAGATGCTGGCTTGTACTGCTGTTAGTGAAGACTGACTAACTATAAACGGCTGCTACCTCCCTACATAACTAGGGTGGCATGGTGGCGCAGCAGTAGAGCTGCTGCCTTACAGCGACAGAGACCCTGGTCTGACCCTGACTGCGGGTGCTGTCTGTTTGGAGTTTGTACATTCTCCCTGTGACCTTGGGCTCTTTAGTTTCCTCCCACACTCCAAAGATGTAGAGGTTTGTGGGTTAAATGGATACGGTACAATTGTAAATTGTCCCCAGTGTGCGGGGAGGTGCTAGTATATGGGGGGCTCACTGGACAGCACGGACTCGATGGGCCAAAGCGCCTGTTTCCATGCTGTATCTCTAAAATCTAAAGTCTAAACTCCTACATTAAAATGAAGTAGTTTGGGTTGTTGTAGAGTTGTTTGATCCTGATTACGGGTACTGTCTGTACGGAGTTTGTACGTTCTCCCCGTGAGTTTTCCCACACTCCAAAGACGTACAGATCTGCAGATCAATTGGCTTTTGTGAATTGTCCCCAGTTGGTACAGGCAATGGTTGGTTGGGCTGAATGGCCTGTTTTCGTGCTGTATCTCTAAACTAAACTAAAGGAACGGCCTCTTCCCAACAACTGTCAAGCTCTTGAGCATCGTGTACCACTAATAAATCTAAGAGCGATAGACTTTCTTTGGTTGCACTAAGAACTTCAGTTTTTTTTCCTACAAAATGGAGTTATTGATTTATCAAATTATTTTTGTTTGTTGTGTGTTATCTGTGAGTATTGTGTGTCCTGGGCTGTTAAGCTGCTGCCGGTAAGAATTTCACTGTTCCATTGTCAGTAAATGACAAGCAAACGTTCTGGAATCTTGGGTACCCAGACGAGTCTGTTTATAGTAGTGGAAGCTAGTAAACAGACAGTGTAAGCTAAAAGATAAATAGAGAAAGATAATAGATTAATGGAGCTATCACTGCTTTAGGTACTTACCTGGTCACACCACTCATTCATCCCAACCCCTTTACTTTTCTTTATTTCAGACTTTACCTTAGACTTTAGAGATACAACGCGTAAACTGGCCCTTTGGCCCGCCGAGTCTCCACGCCAACAAGTATTCCTTGTACATTAGCACTATCCTACATATGAGGGACAATTTACAATCAACAGGCCATTTAGAACTGAGATGAGGAAAAACTTTTTCAGTCAGAGAGTTGTGAATCTGTGGAATTCTCTGCCTCAGAAGGCAGTGGAGGCCAATTCTCTGAATGCATTCAAGAGAGAGCTAGATAGAGCTCTTAAGGATAGCGGAGTCAGGGGGTATGGGGAGAAGGCAGGAACGGGGTACTGATTGAGAATGATCAGCCATGATCAGATTGAATGGTGGTGCTGGCTCGAAGGGCCGGATGGCCTCCTCCTGCACCTATTGTCTATTGTCTATTGTCTATAACAGAAGCCAATTAAGCTACAAACCTGTACGTCTTTGGAGTGTGGGAGCACCTGGGGTAAACTCACGGGGAGATCGTACAATCTCTGTGCAGACAGCACCCGTAGTCAGGATCGAACCTGGGTACCTTGCGCTGATAGGCAGCAACTTTACCAGCTGCGCCACCGTGCCCGTTTGAACAGACTCTGAAAAAGGGTCTCGTCCCGAAACATTGCCGATCCATATTCTCCAGAGGTGCTGCCTGTCCTGCTGAGTTACTCCAGCACTGTTGTGTCTGTTTTTGTAAACTAGCATCTGCAGTTCCTTGTTTCTGTATGTTTGGACGATCCGGTTTAACCTGCCACAGATGCTGCCTCACCTGCTGAGTATTTCCAGCATTCTCTGCATGTATCTTAATTGATTTAATTCATCACTAGACCAAGTGGACCCATTGGGCCCAAACCTCTCCTGCATTGGTGCAGCATCCTCTCCTCACCCCCCTCCCTCCCCTCCCCACTTCCCCTTCCCCCTCTCAACCCCCCTTATCCACCTTTCTCCCTCCCCCTCCCTCCCTAGGAGATAGATTTAAACTTTAAAATGTGAATAACTTTTAAAATATAACACCGATTTCAATAAAACAACGTGCTTTACCATCAAAGTGATGACGGTGAGTAAGGTGGGCCTAAAATTGTCGCGCTATCGTGTACCGTTTTGACTGTAGTTCGATCACAAATAAACAAACAAACGAGAGTTTTAGTATATAGATGATCATTAAAAAAAGTTCAAATACCTGAGTCATTGCAGTGTCTCTTGTCTCCATTTCACTGTTCCACTGCAAAATATCCCCATGTCTGCTTTGAAGAAGTAGAGCGGCACGGTGGCGCAGCGGTAGAGTTGCTGCCTCACAGCACCAGAGACCCGGGTTCGATCCCGACCACGGGCGCTGTCTGTACGGAGTTTGCACGCTCTTCCCGTGACCGCGTTGGTTTTCTCCGGGTGCTCCGGTTTCCTCCCGCGCTCCAAAGAAGTGCAGGTTTGTAGGTTAATTGGCTTCTGTAAATTGACCTTCGTGTTTCGGATAGAACTGGTGTGCGAGGATCGCTGGTCGGCACAGACTCGGTGGGCCGAAGGGCCTGTTTCCACGTTGTATCTTTAAACTGAAGTCAGCGGGTCAGGGACTTTTTGTGACCTTTTTTTTGGCAATGCCGCTGAGTCACTCCAGCACTTTGTGTCTTTTGTAAACCAGCACCTGCAGTTCCTTATGTTGAAGATGGAAAGATGAAAGCTGCATTGGCAGAGGAGTTCCAGCAGAGGGCACATTTGGTCCAGATATCAACAGGTTCAGCACTAGATTACAGCATGCACAACTGTGGCATCAGAAGGGAAGAGTTTAATGCGTGTGTTGAGATTGTAAATGTGTTCTTCATCAAACGAATTGGCTCAGGATTAGCAACGCTCTTCATGAAGATTGTTCCCAGGGTCAAGGTTGTCCATCTGTATTAGATATAAATATCTGGAGTTATGTCTGGAGAAAGGTGACCCTTGTTAACCTTACGATGAAGCCGCCGCCCTCTCGTGACAAACCTTGGAGGGAGTGGAGCCATTTGCCGTACATTGTTGTTTTGTACGTCACATACATGGAACATCAGATGTGTGGGAATGTGTTTGGGTGGCACGGTGGCACAGCGGTAGAGTTGCTGCCTTACAACGGCAGAGCGCTGGGTTCGACCGTGACCTTGGTTGCTGCCTGTACGGAGCAACCTACTGTGACCACGTGGGTTTTCTCCGGGTGCACTGGTTTCCTCCCACACACCAAAGTTGTACAGGTTTGTAGGCTAATTGGCTTCGGTGAAAATGGAAAATTGTCCTCGGTGTGTCGGATAACGGTCGGCCTGGACTTGGTGGCCAGACCGAGAGGCCTGTTTCCACGCTGTATCTCAAAAGTCTAATGAATATTGTAAACTGTTAAAAGGGGGAACACTGACATCTATTCGTGTAACTCGGGGGGCAGAGAGGAAGGTGGGGAAGATTCTATGCCACGAGGCAGCTGGAAGAAGAAGTTTAAGTGCACACAAGTTTTGTGTTTGGAGGGAAAGAAAGAAATTTGCAGCAACAGGGAGAAAAGGAGGCAAAAAGGTGCCGCAGATGCTGAAACCTCAACAAAAAACAAAATCCGGCCGAACTAAAATTTCTTCTTTCAGCCATTTCATAGCGTAGAATTGAAGAAGAGTCCCGATCCAAAATATTGTCTGGCCATTCTCTCCAGAGATGCTGCCTGACCCGCTGAGATCCTCCAGCGTTTATTTGTCTTCTCCACTCCCCCCCACCACTACATTCCTCCCTCTAGTTTCACAACCCGCAACTCTTCAAACCTGTCTCGCAATCTGGTTTGGGAACAGCTCTGCCCAGGACAGGAAGGCTCTGCGGAGAGTAGTGCGTTCAGCTGAACGCACCATGGGAACTACACTCGCCCCCCTGCAGGACCTATACATCACGTATATACAGACAGCAACCAGAGCCAGCAACATTATGGGGGACCCCTACCACCCCAGCAACGGACTGTTCCAGCTGTTACGGTCAGGCAAACGCCTCCGCTGTCACGCTGTGAAAACAGAAAGGATGAGACGGAGTTTCTTCCCACAGGCCATCTCTCATATCACCAGGGACTAATTTAATTTACTGTATTAATTTATTTTTTGTGTTAACATTTTTTTTCCATTGTGTTTTGTAGTTTAGCACAATCCGCAGGCGTTGCCACTTTCATTGCACTGCACATCTTGTATATGTATGTGACAAATAAACTTCACTTGACCTTCTGCTCTTATCACTGGCCTTTATTCCAAACAACTGTCTATTCAAACCCCCCTCGCGCATGTCCACCTGCTACCTGATGTGCTTTGCCCTGCCTTTGCCCCTTTCCTGCTTACTTCCCCCCCTCAATAATCAGTCTGATGAAGGGTCTCGGCCCGAAATGTTGCCTGTCCGTGTTCTCCTGAGATGCTGCCCGACCCACTGAGTTACTCCAGCACCGTGTGTCCTTTTGTGCATTGGCCAGCGTTTGCAGTTTTGTTTCCACCCTATGTTTCGTTTTGGTTAATAGATATAACATGGAAACAGAATCTCCGCCCCACCGAGTCCACGCTGACCATCCATCACCCGTCCACACTAGTTCTACGTTATCCCACTTTCTCATCCACTCCCTGCACACTCAGGGCAATTTACAGTAGGCCAATTAAACCCCAAACCCACATGTCTTTGGGATGTGGGAAGAAACCGGAGCACCCGGAGGAAACCCACGTGGTCACAGGGAGAAACGTGCAAACTCCACATAGACAGCACCTAAGGTCTGGATTGAACCCGGGTGGGTCTCTGACGTCGTGAGGCAGCTTCTTTACCCGCTGCACCATTGAGCCACAATGATTTTTCTTTTTCCCTAATGAAACACGTGTAGTTTTAAAGCCTTTTATGGGTGTATTAGAAGCAAGAAGGCAGTTGTGCGGTGACCAGAAGTGTGAACAATGCTGCCAGTGCATGTGCTTTGTCTATCGGGAACCTGCCCCAACTCTTATTTTCAATGCCTCCACCTATGAAAGCAAACATATCGAGAGCCTCTCTGACTACCTGTCCACCCATGCTGCTACTTTCAGGGAACTATCAACTAGCAGCCGAGATCTATCTATCTATCTATCTATCTATCTATCTATCTATCTATCTATCTATCTATCTATCTATCTATCTATCTATCTATCTATCTATCTATCTATCTATCTATCTATCTATCTATCTATCTATCTATCTATCTATCTATCTATCTATCTATCTATCTATCTATCTATCTATCTATCTATCTATCTATCTATCTATCTATCTATCTATCTATCTATCTATCTATCTATCTATCTATCTATCTATCTATCTATCTATCTATCTATCTATCTATCTATCTATCTATCTATCTATCTATCTATCTATCTATCTATCTATCTAGCGCTCTCTCTCTCTCTCTCTCTCTCTCTCTCTCTCTCTCTCTCTCTCTCTCTCTCTCCTCCCTCCCTCCCTCCCTCCCTCCCTCCCTCCCTCCCTCCCTCCCTCCCTCTCTCTCTCTCTCTCTCTCTCTCTCTCTCTCTCTCTCTCTCTCTCTCTCTCTCTCTCTCTCCCTCTCTCTCTCTCTCTCTCTCTCTCTCTCTCTCTCTCTCTCTCTCTCTCTCTCTCTCCCCCTCCCCTCCCTCCCTCCCTCTCTCCCTCCCCCTCCCTCTCTCTCTCGTCACACGGGGAAAAAGAGACATAGAGATTTTGCAGATGCTGAATCCTTGAACAAAAACAAAAACTTGTCCAAGCTAAAATTTCTTCTTTCAGCCATTTCATCGCCTACAATTGAAGAAGAGTCCTGATCCAAAATGTCGCCTGTCCATTCTCTCCAGAGAAGCTGCGTGACCCGCTGAGTTCCTCCAGCATATGTCCCCTCCACTTCCCCCTCCACTATCAGCAACCTGTCCCAACTCTTATTTGCATTGCCTCGACCTATGAAAGCAAATGTATCAAAAGCCTTTCTCACTACCTGTCCACCCACCCCGCCACTTTCAGGGAAATGTCAACGAGCAGCCGAGATCGCTCTCGACATCAACCACCCGTACGTAGGTCCTTGACATTTACTCTGTGCACCCCACCAGAATGTGCCTTCCCAAACTGCGTTACCTCACCCTTGTCAGGATTAAATTCCATCTCCCACTGCTCTGCCTAACTTGCCATCTGATCTGTCCAAGGGGTGCCAGGATCACTTTCTTCATCGTCCACAACTCTGCCAGTAATTGAGTCAATTACAAACTCAACAATCACACCTCATACCTCAACAGCACACTACTTTAAATGCGTGTCATGTGGCCAAAACAAAAAATTGTTTGCAAATTTGGTTGCATTTATGATAACGTGCAAACTCTACACACAACCAGCACCCAAGGTGGGGATTGAGTCGATGGCCTCACAGAGATCGGCTGCCTACCCCTGTTCCGGGCTTACGTCCGTGCCCACGTGTCCCTGGAGAGGGAACACACGGTGTCCATGGGGACTCTGGAGGCCTTCCGTGAACGCTGCTTGACGCGGGGGGTTGAATGTATTGTTGACAGAGATGGCGGGATTTTAATGTGATAATTGTTTATTTTGTAAACTGCCGATACAGGCGGCTTTTGTTTGATCACATTTTGCTTAGTTTGTTTGTATGTTTTTCTTTGGAATAAAACTTTTATATTTTAAAAAAAAATAAAAAATGGTGGGATTGAACCCATGTCCAAGTCAAGTCAAGTCAATTTTATTTGTATAGCACATTTAAAAACAACCCACGTTGACCAAAGTGCTGAACATCAGTTCAGGTCTGGGCCGCCAAGCCGCTGAAAGAGGAAAGGCACATTTAACATTGAGAACTGTTAGGAAAACCAGTCCCTATAATCTGACCCATCCCGACACGAAGCATGGGGAAAAGCAATGGCGGATTGGCACAATTACCCAGAGTCTTCATTTCAACCCAGTGTTTCTCTTTTCTTCCACAGGGATTGTCCATCTATCATGTGTTGTCACTGGCTGAGGCTAAACTAAGGACTGCTTGACAAGCAGCGGCAGAATGTACAAGAGGAATGGCCTGATGGCCAATCTGAAGGTCATGTCAGCCACACCTGAGGTAACCACTGGATGTTGATGTGCAAGTACACCTTGCGGCCGTGTCACATGTTTATCTCCACGCAAGGAGCTTCCCGCAAGGCGGCGCCAGAGAGTGGTGACTGTGTGTCCTCTTACACACACACACACACACACACACACACACACACACACACACACACACACACACACACACACACACACACACACACACACACACACACACGTCTCACACACACACGTCTCACACACACACACACACACACACACACACACACACACACACACACACACACACACACACACACACACGTCTCACACACACACACATGTTACACACACACACACACACACACACACACACACACACGTTATATACACACACATCACACGTCAAACACACCCACACACTCGTCACACACACACATCACACACGCACATCACACGCACGTCACACACACATCACACACACACGCATCACACATCATACACGTCACACACACACACATACCACACACACACCAGACACATGTCACACACACATGTCACACACATGTCACACACACACACACATCACACACACATCACACACACACATCACACACGTCACACACATGGCACACACACACACACACACATGTCACACATGTCACACATACACACACATGTCACACATACACACATCATACATATACGCATGTCACACACGCACATACACACACGTGGTTTGCATTCCTGGAAGTTCGCATGCACTCAGTGGGCCAAATGGCCTCCTTCTATGTAGCTATAATTATACAATGTCTTGCCATTGAAGACACGGATTGCTTCTTGATGGTATGTAGCACACCTCTGTGACATTCCTGTGATGGACATTTTAACAGCACCATTCAGCAAGTTATTTTGGAAGTAACAAGTAGGAACCATGTGGTACCCAGGTGTGAAGCAGTGTGTCTCTGTTGCTGCCAGCACTGACTGATGGTGAAGGGCTGAAAGCAGAAACAAACCCACTTTGACTGCAAGGGCAAAGATGGACGCAGAGTGCTGGAGTAACTCAGAGGGTCAGGCCACATCTCTGGAGAAAAGGGATGGGTGATGTATCGGGTCGAGACTCTTAGACCCTTATTCAGTCTGAAGAAGGGTCCTGATGCCAAATGTCACCCATCCTTTTTCTCCAGAGATGCTGCCTTGACCCGGTGAGTTACTCCAGCACTTTGGTATAAACAAGCATCTGCAGTTTTCTATGTTTCTACATTTTGTCTGCAAGGGCAGATGGCTATGATCAGGAAGAGGAGTCAATGGGTTATCTTCTGAGATGTGACTTGCCTGCAGAAAGAGTGTCCAAGTGTAGTCGTACCAACGTGCGTTGTGTGCCACTTCCCAGCACCACATCCTCGGCCTCCTTTCATGTGTGTGCTAATCCACTGGATAACAACCAGCCGCACTGGCACTCAATGCCCAAATGGTGTTTCTGGTACTTGGCAATGAGAGGAACATTAGTTCGTAAGTCATGGGAGCAGAATTAGGCCATTCGGCCCATCACATCTACTCCGCCATTCAATCATGGCTGATCTATCTCTCCCTCTCAACCCCATTCTCCTGCCTTCTCCCCATAACCTTTGACGCCCTTAGAATCTGTCAATCTCCGCCTTAGAAATACCTGATGACTTGACCCTCGCCGCCATCTGTGGCTAAAGAAATTCTCCCTCATCTCCTTTCTAATGCTACGTCCTTTTATTCTGAGGCTGTGCCCTCTGGTCCTCAACTCTCCCACTAGTGGAAACATCCTCTCCAGATCCACTCTATCCAGGCCTTTCACTATTCGCTAAGTTTCAATGAGGTCCCCCCCTGATCCTTCCAAACTCCAGCGAATGTAGGCCCACTGCTCACTGGAGTTTAGAAGAATGAGGGGGCATTGAAACGAGTGCCATCTGTGATATGGAGCTAAAGTAGTTAAATTAATTTGAGGTACATATTAATCATTTATGGCTCACCAGGCTCAGAAAGTTCACTATACAACACCTGTATTCCCCTGTGCAAGAAAATAGCTCACTCAGCCTCTCGAGCACACTGTACCTTCCAAACAGTGGTTAGAATGTGAAACACATCACTGTAGAGAGTGTAAGAAAAATAACTGCAGATGCTGGTACAAATCGATTTATTCACAAAATGCTGGAGTAACTCAGCAGGTCAGACAGCATCTCGGGAGAGAAGGAATGGGTGACGTTTCGGGTCGAGACCCTTCTTCAGACTGATGTCGGGGGTGGGACAAAGGAAGGATATAGGTGGAGACAGGAAGATGTAGTGGTTGAAGGGCATAGTATTGAGTAGAGAGACACAAGAACCTGGAGTAACTCAGCGGGACAGGCAGCATACCAGCATCTTACACCATTAAACCAGTATTTGTAGTTCCTTCCTACACATAGTATTGAGTAGATTGGATAAGCACGTGAGATGGAAGGGGAGAGAGGATTGTGCCCACAGGTTTAGATTAGCAAAACCAGGAGGCTTAGGTTGAGCATAATCACCTGCCTGCACTGGTTGGGCAGAATGGCCTGTTTCTATGTTGAGCACCTAGTGTAATCCATCATCTTGTTCAACCTTGACTGGCTTTAAACTAAAGCTTTAAAACTCTTGCACTAAACGTTATTCACGTTATTCACTTTATCGTGCATCTGTACACTGTGGACCGCTCGATTGTAATCATGTATTGTCTTTCAGCTGCCTAGTTAGCACGCAACAAAAGCTTTTCACTGTACCTTGGTACGTGTGACAATAAACTAAAACTAAGCTTGAAGAAGGATCAGAACTTGAAATGTTGCCTTTCCATTCCCTCCACAGATGCTGCCTGACCCTTTAAATTCCTCCAGCATTCCGTGTGTTTAGCTCACGATTCCAACATCTGCAATCCCTTGTGTTTCCATCTTGTCCTCTTCCAGTTTAGACAACGGGCCTTCAGACTGAAATAGTCGCACTATTCCTCTTTTCACAGATGCTGGCTGCCCTGCAGTATTTTCCGTTTTTGGTTGAGCTTCGTTTCGTTTGGAGATACAACGTGGACACAGGTCGTGCAGCCTATTGAGTCCACGCCGACCATTAATCGCCTGCTCACACTAGCTCTATGTTATCCCACTTTCATATCCACTTCCGACACACAGGAAAATTTACTGAGGGCAATTAACCTACAAACCCGCACATCTTTGGGATGAGGAAGGAAACCGGAGCACCCGGACGAAACCCACGCGGTCACGGGGAGATGATGCAAACTCCGCACAGACAGTCCCCGAGGTTAGGATTGAACCCGGGTCTCTGGCTCTGTTGTAATTCTCCACCTTGGTGTATTTGTGTTACAACAGCTCTGCCGCCACGCCACCGTGCCCCCCACCAATAACCATCCTCTGCTACCAGTGTGCGGCATGGTGGCGCAGCGGTAGAGCTACTGCCTTACAGCGCCAGCGACCTGGGTTCCAATCTGACTACGGGCGCTGTCTGTGCGGAGTTGGTACTTCTCGTGGTGCGTGACCTGTGTGGGTTTTCTCCGGGTGCTCCAGTTTCCTCCCACACTCCAAAGACGTACAGGTTTGGAGGTTAATTGGCTTGGTATGAATGTAAATTGCCTCTAGTGTGTGTAGGATAGTTTTAGTATGCGGCAATCGCTGGTCAGCATGGACTCGGTGGGCCGAAGGGCCTGTTTCTGCGCTGTATCTCTAAACTAAACTGAACTAAACTAAATAGTCTATTTCTGGCAGAGAAGCATTACTGGTGGACAGCATCAGTAGTGTCTCTGACAACAATGCCGTGTCGCATCAGTGGTAATAGTGGTGGTGAGAATCATTGGCGATTCCTCCTCTGCCTCTGTTTCCACTGAGAGGAACAGATGAGGTGGCATCAGAGATTGAAAGATGATGGTGAGATGGTGTTACTGCAGCATGAGGAGCCACAAACCAGTGCAAACAGTGTGTGAGAGGGGTGCAGAACAATGAGCAGAAAAAACCATGCGGAGATTACTGATAACAGACAAGAGACGGCGACACGGTGGCGCAGCGGTAGAGTTGCTGCCTCACAGCGCCAGAGACCCGGGTTCCATCCCGACCACGGGTGCTGCCTGTATGGAGCTTGTGCCATCTCCCTGCTACCCTGTGGCCTTTTATCCAGGTGCTCTGGTTTCCTCCCACACTCCAATGACGTATAGGTTTGTAGGTTAATTGGCTTGGTATCATTGTGAATTGTGTGTAGGATAGTGTTAATGTGCGGGGATCGTGGTCGACGCGACGTGGTGGGCCGAAGGGTGTGCTTCCACGCTGAACTGAAAACTAAAGATGGTCAAATCCAGCAAGCTGTGGGGGAAGCTGGGGATGGAAATGGTGAGCAATGATTGCCACTGTGGGGTAGGGGAGAAGGTGTGTGGTGTGGTGTGGTGTGGTGTGTGGTGTGGTGTGGTGTGGTGTGGTGTGTGGTGTGGTGTGGTGTGGTGTGTGGTGTGTGGTGTGGTGTGGTGTGGTGTGGTGTGTGGTGTGGTGTGGTGTGTGATGTGGTGTGTGGTGTGGTGTGTGGTGTGGTGTGGTGTGTGGTGTGTGGTGTGGTGTGGTGTGGTGTGGTGTGTGGTGTGGTGTGTGGTGTGGTGTGTGATGTGGTGTGGTGTGGTGTGGTGTGGTGTGTGGTGTGGTGTGATGTGGTGTGGTGTGTTGTGGTGAGAACACTGCTGCAGACTTTCAATCACCTCTGCTAATAATTTCACTTGGGAGTGAGCGATGAACTTACTGACTGAGCCTGGCTCTGGAATCTGGCGCCGCTAACAAGAGCTCTCCATGTGCAGTCATTATTGGGAACCTATCTTCCAGTAAATGAACTTGTTCACCACAGCAAGGAATGTCACTGTCGGGGAGAGGAATAGCCCTCGTTTACACATCTGATGCCAGGAGTCCATATAACGCGGGCCCCACATCATACCTCAGCCACACGCTCCACAGATCACCTCTTCGCGCTCCAGTGTGATTTTTCCCTATTGCAGTAACAGCCATCCCTTTTGTGTTTCCTCCCAAAGGTGTCCAACTTACTGACAGTCTGCCGTGAGTTACGGCCCTGCTTGCATGGGAAGTTGCCCACCGGGAAATGGGCCAAGCCTGCCCAATCTTTACTCGTGCTCCTGCACTGAAATAGAACCTTTCATTCCATCCGTCTGGATTGCACTTCCAAAGCCAAGTCCCAGAGGTGAAGGCAGGATGGAAACCCTTGCTTCCCCCCTCTCCCTTTGCTTCCCCCTTCTCTCCATCCCTCCCCCTTCCCAGTTCTCCCACCAGCCGTAGTCTCCGACTACATTTTATCTGTTGCCTTCTCCCAGCTAACAATGATCTAATCTACACTTTCCTTGATCTCCATTCCCTTTGTCTTGTTTTCACACCTTACACCTCTTCATGTACCTCCTTCTCCCCTGAAATCAGTCTGAAGAAGGGTCTCGACCTGAAACATCACCCGTGCCTTCTCTCCAGAGATGCTGCCTGTGCCGCTGAGTTACTCCAGCATTCTGTGTCTGCCCAGAGGTGAAGGTGCAGTCTGAAGCTCAAACTGCCCTCTAAGGTTTTGGCTCCAACTGCAGCCCCTCAGATAATGAAGCAGCCTCCACTTCCGGGCAACATCCAGGCGTAAACTACGAAACACGGTGGCGCAGCGGTAGAGTTGCTGCCTTAGAGCGCAAGAGACCCGGGTTCGATCCTGGGTGCTGTCTGTGTGGAGTGTGTACATTCACCCTGCGACTCGCGTGGGTTTTCTCCGGGTGCTCCGGTTTCCTCCCACATTCCAAAGACGTACTGGGCTTGTAGTTTAATTGGCTTCAGTAAAATAATTTGTAAATTTTCCCAAGTGTTTAGGATAGTGTTAGTGTATGGGGTGATCGCTGGTCAGTGCGGACTTGATGGGTCGAAGGGCCTGTTTCAGCATTTTATCTTTGAAGTCCAAAGCCTGATGAATCTCCGTTGGGCTTTGTCGAATGCTTGAGGTAAGGGGACCAAAACTGTGAACAATATTCTGGGTGTGAATTTACCAACACACTGTAAAACTGTAGCAAAAACTCCCCATTGTGAAACTCTAAGCCCTTGACTATAAAGGCTAACATGCCGATTACCGCCCAAACTACTTGTTGTACATTTTAGTTGAGCTCGTTTTTACTTTAGAGATACAGCACGGAAACAGGCCCTTCGGCCCACTGAGTCCGCACCAACCAGCGATCCCCGCACACTAACACTATCCTACACACACTAGGGACAATTTACATTTTACACCAAACCAGTTAACCTACAAACCTGTACGTCTTTGGAGTGTGGGAGGAAACCGGAACTTCTGGAGAAAACCCACCCGGTCGCGGGGAGAACGTACAAACTCCGTACAGACAGCACCCGTGGTTAGGATTGAACCCGGGTCTCCGGCGTTGTAAGGCACCAAATCTACCGCTGCGCCACGGTGCCTGCCGGCTAACTCTGTGATTCCTGCACCAGTGTGCCTGGATCTGTCCGCATTGCTCCCACATGCAGCCTCTGCCCATTGAGGTAGTATTCTGCCTTTCGGCTTCATGCTTTCCCCACGTTAAAACACCCTTTGCTAGGTTTATTTCCCAGCCACTCCACTACCAACATCCCATTGCAGAAACCCAGTGGTCTAAACACAACCTGTCCTTCCCCTTACTCCCTGATTGTCAGTAAACACAGAGCCCTTGCCATACACCCCCTCCTCAAGGTCATTGATGTTAACCCTCACTCTGTTGCTGATTTGTGCCACATTTATTATTCTACGCACATTTTAAATAATCTGAAGGGTTGGCTCTTACTTTGCTCCGGGGATTAATCCATCATCTCTGACCTACAACTCTTAAGACAATTATCTGGACTTACATTTCTGAGACTCAGTTCTACGTCTGAACTGCCATAATTGTCTTGAGGGCGATCTCTCCACTGTTGAACTTTAGCTTAGCTTAGTTTAGAGGTGAAGCGCTGAAACAGGCCCTTCGGCCCACTGAGTCTGCGCCGACCAGCGATCCCCGCACATTAGCACCATCGCACACACGCACTCGGGACAATTTATAGGGAAAAAAACTGCAGATGCTGGTTTAATAGGTCAGCTGGGGGAGGTAAAGGGGCAGGTGTTGCATCTCCTGCAGTTGCAGGAGAAAGTACCTGGGGAGGGGGTGGTTTGGGTGGGAAGGGACGAGTGGACCAGGGAGTTACGGAGGGAACGGTCTTGGTGGCTTTGGTGTGCAATGTAATAACCGTATTTCCTAACTTAAATGGCAGCTATTCTTAATAAAGACTCTGGCTCAGGCATTGTGGGCCAAATGATCACTCCCTGATTGCCTTGCATTGTCTGAGTTTGTGACTATGTGGATAGGAAGGGTTTGGAGGCATGTGGGCCAAATGCAGGCACGTGAGACTAGTCCACAATGCCAACTTGGTCAGCAAGAGGCTGAAGTGGGCCAAAGCTCCTGATTCCGTGCTGTACAGCTTCATAACTCTCTCGATGGCCCTCAAAAACTTAAACCTCAGCCATGATTACAGTGAATGGCGGTGCTGGCTCGAAGGGCCGAATGGCCTCCTCCTGCACCTATTGCCTATTGTCTATTGTAAAGTGTTAACTCTTTGCAAAAGTATTAAGAAAGATGACCGCGGGGAAGAGTTGAAGTTGTATTTAAACATTCTTCCTTATCCCCGACAGGCCAGCAGCAGTTCAGACTCGCTCGATGGGCAATATTCGGACTATGCAATGAAAAGTTATGACGCAGTTGTATTTGACGTTTTGAAAGTTACTCCAGAGGAATTTGCTGTAAGTAGACGTGTTGAATTATGCGGTACAATGTATGACTTTATATAATACATATAGAAGAATCTAAAATAATCACAGGCATAAATAGGGTGGATAGTCAGAAGATTATGTGTTGTATGCGACGGCTGATGGGGTGGAAGGTAAGGACTAGGGGGACTCTGTCTGTGTTGGGACTAGGGGGAGGGGGAGCAAGGGCGGAGCTGTGAGGTGCCGAGGAGACACGAGTGAGGGCCTCATCTATGACCCCCGTTCCTTAAAGAATGAGGACATCTCGATTGTCCTAGTATGGAACACCTCATCTTGGGCGCAGATGCGGCATAGACGGGGGAATTGGGAGTCGGGGATAGAGTCTTTGCAGGAAGCAGGGTGGGAAGAAGTGTAGTCATGATAGTTGTGAGAGCCAGTGGGTTTGTAAGAGACGTCAGTCAATAATCTATTTCCTGTGATGGAGACTGTGAGATCAAGAAAGGGGAGGGAGGTGTCGGAGATGGTCAAAGTAAATTTGAGTGCAGGATGGAAATTGGTGGTGAAGATGATGAAGTCCATGAGACTGATGATGAAGTCCATGATTAGTGTCATGGAAACACAATCCTATCCCCAAACTCTATCTCCGTTACATTGATGACTGCATCGGCGCTATCTCCTGCACCCATGCAGAACTCATGGACTTCATCAACTTCACCACCAATTTTCATCCTGCACTCAAATTTACTTGGACCATCTCCGACACCTCCCTCCCCCTTCTTGATCTCACCGTCTCCATCGCAGGAGATAGACTACCGACTGACTTCTACTACAAACCCACTGACTCCCACAACTATCTCGACTACACTTCTTCCCACCCTGCTTCCTGCAAAGACTCTATCCCCTACTCCCAATTCCCCCATCTTACGCCGCATCTGCGCCCAAGATGAGGTGTTCCATACGAGAACAACGTCTTCCCCTCTGCTATCAGGCTTCTGAACGGTTCTTCCAGAAGCTAAGGTACGGTCCGATTCACCTCCACCCCTTTGCGGACATTTCACTTTGTCTCTGGAATTAATGTCCCGACCAGAAATGTCATCCATCCGTTTTCTCCGGAGATGCTGCCTCACTGGCTGAGTTACTGCAGCACCTTTGGTCTAAAGTGCTACGATGCTGAGAACTACATTCTGTATTTTTCCCTTTGTTCTGTTGTACTTGAGTTTGAACTGATTGAGTCTGTGTAGAGTATATCTGATCTGATAGGATCCCCTGCAAAACAAAGCTTTTCACTGCACCTTGGTGCACGTGACAATAATAAACCTAACACCAAGTTTCACCATGCGTAGCGATAGGAATCCTCAAGCAGTTACTTCCATGGAATGTTGTGTAAAGTGGGGTCCCGACCTGAAACCACATCCGGACCAAACTCAGATCCTGGGGGGACAGGGCTTTCTCCATCGCTGTTCCCACCCTATGGAACTCACTACCCCAAAACGTTAGAGACTCCTCCACACTCACCACATTCAAAACATCGCTGAAGTCTCACCTGTTCAGTACTGCCTTCAACCACTGAAGGTCACCTCACCTTCTGCCTCCTTTCTCTGTTCGTTTATTTATTTACTTATTTATCTATTGATTAATTTCCCTATGTTCTCTAAATCTCTGTAAAGCGTCTTTGAGTATATGAAAAGCGCTATATAAATAAAATACATTATTATTATTATTATTATTATTATTATTGTACAGGGGTACAACAAGATTGGGAATGCGCCTCCCATATGATGCAATAATTTAATTAGCTAGTCAGTATTAATTTAAACAACCCAATGAAACAAATTGTAACAGTTTTATAACAGAATAAAGTGCAAGTAGATCTGTGCCGGTTCACTGTGCGATGTGATCATCCGGCTCTGCAGGACCGGTTCATAGCAGCTATGGCCCTGGGGATGAAGCTGTTCCTGAGTCTGGAGGTGCGGGCGTAGAAGGCCTTGTATCGTCTGCCCTTAATACCTATCCTTATTCTCCAAACATGCTACCTGACCCGCTGAGTTAGTCCAGCTTTTTGTGTCTATCATATACCATTAAACAATGTAACATACAGCCTTTAGTAATTTTAACTTACAGTACCAAAAATGCAGTTATTGCAATTATATTAACTTATTTTTGAAAATCCTGAGGGGAAAAATAAAACTTCATTATGGCGAGTCTAAAATTATTGAGCCCTTAATACTCTTTCCCCCACTGATATAATTGTCCTTATTTTCCCAATTACCATTACAAGAGCGTTCTTAGGAATGCAATTATCATGTTATAGCTCAAATACCTCTAGTTTATTGCCTATAAAGAACTTTGGGAGATTGTGCTAGGTTTATCGGGCACTGATATATTTAAAGGCTGTCTTTCATTATTAACAAATATGTTGCTCTTTATTTTTGTTCAATGTGTTTCTTCCATCGGTTACTTCTGTTTTCCCACCAGCAGGTTGTTCTCTGTCCTCCGTGTTTTGTATCTCAAGTTTTACTTTCGACTTAACTTTTAGTTTTTAGAGATACAGCGCGGAAACAGGCCCTTCGGCCCACCGAGTCTGTGTCGACCAGCGATTGACCTGGACACTAGCAGCATAAGGGACAATTTTACATCAATAACAAAGCCAATTAACATCCAAACCTGTACATCTCTGTAGTGTGGGAGGAAACCGGAGCACCTGGAGAAAACCCACGCAGTCACGGGAAGAACCTACAAACTCCGTACAGACAGCACCACTAGTCAGGATCAAACATGAGTCTCTGGCACTGTATGGCAGCAACTCTACCCCTCTAAAGTTGTTTTAAATCTTTTGTTTCCACATTCTCATTTACTTTTTTCCTGTTCCCATGGGCCAAGTTTATTGTCTGTTTGGAAGAATGTCTTCACTGTCAGTGGACTGCGACCTTTGTGTCTGGGGTTTTGCAGACGAGCTCTTTAATCACATCCGATCCTGTTCATAATCTTCCGACTTACAACCTGTATTGTGGATTTAAATTCCGAAGCCGTTTCTTGAGCTCCTCAGGCCAGAACGGCAATGACCTCTGTGTATCTGGTGATATCTCTATAAAGCCACCTTGAGCAGCTCCAAAACAACACTTGGATTGGAAAAGGGAAATTCCGGAAATATTCAGCAGGTCAGGCAGCTTCTGTGGGGGGGAGAGCCAGTGCTAACTTTTCACATCAAAGACTAGGGTTGTGATGGCCTAAACAGAGTTCTGCATTTTGTTGTGTGAGCATAGATGTATACAGCATAAAACATAGAAGCACAGGAACAGGCCCTTCTGCCCACTATGTCCGTGTTGAACATGATGCCAAAATGAACAGCTTCCTCCTACCTGCACATAATCCATATCCCCCCTCCCTGCATCTCACAGTGCCTATCCAAAAGACACCAGGCCAATGTGCACATCATTGTATTATAAATATCCTTAGGTAATGTCTTTGAGCAGTGACCCGAGTTTGATCCTGACTGTGGGTGCTGTCTATACGGAGTTTGGACGTTCTTCATGTGACCACGTGGGTATTCCCCGGATGCTCCGGTTTTCTCTAACACTCCAAAGCTGTACAGGTTTGCAGGTTAATTGATTTTGTTAAAAAAATGTTAATTGTCCCCGTGTGTAGGATAGTGCTAGTGTACGGTGATCGTTGGTCAGCGCGGACTCGGTGGGCCGAAGGGCCTGTTTCCACGCTGTGTCTCTAAACTAAACGGCGGCACGGTAGCGCAGCGGTAGAGTTGCTGCTTTACAGCGAATGCAGCGCCGGAGACTCAGGTTCGATCCTGACTACGGGTGCTGCACTGTAAGGAGTTTGTACGTTCTCCCCGTGACCTGCGTAGGTTTTCTCCGAGATCTTCGGTTTCCTCCCACACTCCAAAGACGTACAGGTATGTAGGTTAATTGGCTGGGTAAATGTAAAAATTGTCCCTAGTGGGTGTAGGATAGCGTTAATGTGCGGGGATCGCTGGGCGGCACGGACTTGGTGGGCCGAAAAGGCCTGTTTCCGGCTGTATATAAACATAGCACAAAAAGTAAGGAAATTTGTGTTTGGTAGATTATTTCTTTGTTGTAACAATGCTTCTTGGCAATAAATCTTATACCGTTGGAAAGCCTGTTTATTTCCCTTTTAAATGGTGCCACATTTGTAAGGAACATGCATTTGTGGGATGAGCAGCAGAGCTGAGTATGTGGATTGCGCCCATGAAAAATCTGCCAAATCTTCTCTGCCAATGCCAAACAGCTTATTCTGTCATTGACTCTTGTTCGGTGTTGTTTGGTGGATTGGATGATTGAAGTCTGAAGAAACAAGACATATTGGCAATTTAACAATGTATTCATTTAATAAACAGGATCCTCAGTAGCGTGTGGAAGAACCATACACAGCCACAACAGCCTGGCACCTCCTCCTCATGCTGGTCACCAGCCTGGTCACACACTGTTGTGGGATGGCATCCCATTCTTCAACCAGCATTTGTCGCAAGTCAGCCAACGTGGTTGTGTTGGTCACTCTGGCACGAACAGCACGCCCAAGCTGATCCCACAAGTGTTCAATGGGGTTGAGGTCAGGACTGCTGGCAGGCCATTCCATCCTCTCCACTCCCAAATTCTGGAGGTAGTCTCTGAGAAGCCCTGCTCTGTGGGGGCGAGCATTGTCATCTTGGAGGATAGAGTTCGGTCCCAGACTGTGGAGATATGGGATTGCCACTGGTTGCAGAATCTCATCTCGATATCTCTCTGCATTGAGATTGCCTCCAATGATGACAAGCCTCGTTTTTCCAGTGAGGGAGATGCCGCCCCACACCATCACACTGCCTCCACCAAAAGATGTTACTCTATCGGTGCAGCAATCAGCATAGCGTTCTCCGCGTCTTCTCCACACTTTGACCCTATGATCCAACTGCCGTAGGCAGAATCTGGACTCATCGCTGAACATAACGTTCCTCCACATGTTCAGGTTCCAGTGCACGTGTTGCCGACACCAGCGCAAACGGGCCTGACGGTGAAGGGCAGTCATGGCAGGCCTCCTGGCAGCCCTATGAGACTGGAGATCGGCTGTGTGCAGTCTGTTCCAAATTGTCTGGGCAGAGAGCCGTCGGCCATATCGTCCTGCAAACCATGACTGCAAATCTGTAGAAGATGGCCTACGGTTCCTAAGTGCTGACAGGGTGAGGAAACGGTCTTCTTCGGGTGTCGTCTTCTTGGGACGCCCACTTCGCGGCCTGTCTCTGGCATCCCCCGTTATATGGAACTTGGCCTTCACTTTGGAGATGGTACTAGGGCTCACTCCAAATAATGCCACAACTTGGTTTTGCTAAACACCAGCTTGAAGTTGCCCTATCGCACGGGCCCTATCCAGATCAGTCAAACGTGGCATGCCGATTCTTGGAGCAGACACCTACTGACCACTGTATCAGGGCCCATGCTCACAGATGCTGCCAATCAGGTGCCAATCAGGCACCTGATTGTCAGCACCTGGTGGTACCAGAAGCTCAAAACAAGAGTCAATAGCAACAGCAGAATAAGCTGTTTGGCATTGGCAGAGAAGATTTGGCAAATTTTTCATGGGCGCAACCCATATACTCAGATCTGCTGCTCATCCCACAAATGCATGTTCCTTACAAATGTGGCACCATTTAAAAGGGAAATAAACAGGCTTTCCAACGGTATAAGATTTATTGCCAAGAACCATTGTTACAACAAAGAAATAATCTACCAAACACAAATTTCCTTACTTTTTATGCTATGTTTATATGATATGATATATGATATGATAAACTCTAAATGATCAAAAGATTTGAAAATGGGCAGATTTCAGGAGTGTAAGGACCAAGAAAGTGCTGAGAAAATTATTCAGGGTGTGTAGGAAGGAACTGCAGATGCTGGTTTACACCGAAGATAGACACAAAATGCTGGAGTAACTCAGCGGGACAGGCAGCATCTCTGAAGAGAAGGAATGGGTGATGTTTTGGGTCGAGGCCCTTCTTCAGATTGATGTCAGGGGAGTGGGCAGTAAAGAGATAAAATGTAGTCGGAGATAGTGTACAGTTTTGGTCTCCTAATTTGAGGAAGGACATCCTTGTAATTGAGGCAGTGCAGCATAGGTTCACGAGATTGATCCCTGGGATGGCAGGACTGTCATATGAGGAAAGATTGAAAAGACTAGGCTTGTATTCACTGGAGTTTATGAGAGGGGATCTTATAGAGACATATAAAATGATAAAAGGACTGGACAAGCTGGATGCAGGAAAAATGTTCCCAATGTTGGGGGATTCCAGAACCAGGGGACACAGTCTTAGAATAAAGGGGAGGCCATTTAAAATTGAGGTGAGAAGGAACTTTTTTACCCAGAGAGTTGTGAATTTGTAGAATTGTCTGCCACAGAGGGCAGTGGAGGCCAAATCACTGGATGAATTTAAGAGATAGAGTTCTGGGGGCTAGTGGAATCAAGGGATATGGGGAGAGGTTGGACACAGGTTACTGATTGTGGATGATCAGCCATGATCACAATGAATGGCGGTGCTGGCTCGAAGGGCCGAATGGCCTCCGCCTGCACCTATTTTCTATGTTTCTATGAGACGGTAAGACTGGTGGGAGAACTGGAAAGGGGGAGGGGATGGAGAGAGAGGGAAAGCAAGGGCTACTTGAAGTTAGAGAAGTCAATGTTCATACCGCTGGGGTATAAGCTGCCCAAGCGAAATATGAGGTGCTGCTCCTCCAGTTTGCGCTGGGCCTCACTGTGACAATGGAGGAGGCCCAGGACAGAAAGGGCAGTGTGGGAATGGGAGGGGGAGTTAAAGTGTTGAGTTTTTCAACAGGAGGCCAGAGAGGTATATGTGGGAAAATAATTCGCAGTTGCGAAATGGTGGACGGGTGGCTCTGACGGGAGAAGTCTACAAAGAGCTAGGTTGGGCTCGATGGGTTGAATGGCCCACCTGCACTCTGAAGGTTGAGTGTTGATTTCATGAACCGTGAGGTGGGCTCGCGGTCACGTTGCAACTCCAATCCCAACAAAACTTTGCCCCCCTCGGGATGGAGACTCGTGTGGAACCATCGGCGCTCCAAACAGACGGAGTTTGCCCAGAAACGGCAAATGGTCATCGGAAAAATTGGCTTCAAATGAAACGTTTAACAAATCCAGTTGTTTTAAAGTCGTTCCAGCAAATCTTGGCCAGTTTTAATCTGATGAAGCATGGATGGGGAAACGTTCTTTCCTACACTTCTTCCAGTTAATTTGTTTAATTTCTGCACAATGCCTTGCTTGAGGCAAACGTCTCCTATCAGACCTTAAATCTGCAGAAGGTAGAAAATATTGCAATGAGCACACAGATTGTTGAGATTTGAACTAAATTGCTAATTTTCTCCTGTGTTGCAGAGCCAGATCACTTTAATGGATGTTCCAGTATTTAAAGCAATCCAGCCTGAGGTAAGATGAGAGTTTGTACAGATTTGGGGAAGGGTGGATGGAGACATAACTTGGTATATCCTTTATAAATCTGAAGTGCCATTGCCTTCTGTTTTGGTCTGCTTCTCCTGGACTCTGTAGGTGGTGTGGTCACTTATTTCATTTTAGAGTTTAGAGATACAGCATGGAAACAGGCCCTTCGGCCCACTGGGTCCACACCGACCATCGATCAACTGTTCTATGCTATCCCACTTTCTCATCCACTCCCCGCACACTAGGGGCAATTTATAAGAGGGCCGATTAACCTG
Source organism: Rhinoraja longicauda (assembly GCF_053455715.1). NCBI lineage: Eukaryota > Metazoa > Chordata > Chondrichthyes > Rajiformes > Arhynchobatidae > Rhinoraja > Rhinoraja longicauda. The sequence continues at coordinate 4,124,947 of NC_135983.1, read as the reverse complement.
CGAACCCGCTCGTCTTTGGGGAAACCGGAGCACCCGGAGAAAACCCCCGCGGTCAGAGGGAGACCGTGCGAACTCCACACAGACAGCACCCGATGTCAGGACCGAACCTGGGTCCCTGGCACTGTGAGGCAGCAGCTCCACCCGCTGCACCACTGTGCCAGCCCCAAGATAAAAATCGGAGACGAAAAAATAACACTGATTCTTTATGTTGCCTGAAAGTGGCGCATCTGCCTGCAATTTACAACGATAACAAAGATTAAACACTGCCTGAAGATGGGTCCCGACTCAAAACGTCGCCTCTTCATGTTCTCCAGAGATGCTGCCTGACCCGCTGAGTTACTCCTGCATTTTGTGTCTATCTTCAACATCGTTGACTCTGGATCCGTCCAGAAAACTGCACCCTCATTCTCCAAGATGCTTCTTTAAACCTCATTTTTAGCCATCTGTCCCACAATCTCTTTGCAGCTCAGTCGAAGATATTGTGAATCAGTTCTCCCTCCCTACTGTGCGACATGTTTGCTGTATTAAAGCTGCGATAATCCCCCCTCTCTTTCCCCTGTCCCCCACCCCCCACTCCACATTACTCCAGCACTTTGTGACTTTTTTTTGTAAACTAACACCTGCAGTTCCTTGTACTTCCATTTTACTTCTCCATGTGCATAATCTTTCAAGAAGTTCTCCTACACTCTCCGATGGAGGTTCGGTGAGACCCTCTCTCATTGCTCCTCCTCTATGATTTTTGCTGTTCTACTGCTCTTCAGGAGAGCAGGAGGGCCCCGAACTGAAACGTCACCAATCCATATTCTCCCGAGGTGCTGCCTGACCTGCTGAGTTTCTCCAGCACTTTGTGTCTTTTAAAAAAAAAGAGAAATAGTTTGTGTTTTTGGCCTGCTGTTCACTTTTGATGACAATAGTTTCTATGTCCAGTGCCGTTTGGTACCATCTAGTTTTAGTATAGTTTAGAGATACAGCGTGGAAACAGGCCCTTCGGCCCACTGTGTCTGCGCCGACCAGCGATCATCCCGTAAACTAACACTATGCTGCACAATTTTACCAAAGCCAACTAACCTACAAACCTGCGCAGTGTGGGAGGAAACCCACGCGGTCACAGGGAATATGTGCAAACTCCGTACAGACAGCACTCGTAGTCAGGATGGAACACAGATCTCCGGCACTGTGTGGCAGCTACTCTAAAGGGCCTGTCCCAGTTACACAATTTTTAAGGCGACTGCCGGCGACTGTCAAAGTCGTAGCAGATCGCCGACATTTCCTTTTACCCCACGACAACGACCTCGACAATGACCACGACAACGACCTCGACAATGACCACGACAATGACCACGACAATACCGAGTCAGGTCGATACAAATTACTTTTTTTGTGAAACTAGCACCTGGCTAAGAGGTTACACCGTCTTCGGAAACATCTCCCACACTTACCCGAACGTCAAACTGTCGCCTCCAATCTGCCCGTCAAATGTCCTGACGGTAAATAAATTGGTTAAACAAAACTATCTTCTGGTATCTTCAAATGCCTTTTCTTAATTTAATATTACGTGCTTCTAAATGCCTCTGCGACAACCTAGCAAACCTGGCGACAGCGTGCGACAGACAGCGCCCGCAATAAGCTACGATACCTGGCGACAAGCCAGCTGTCCCCGAGAAATTACTATCTGGAATTTTTTTCCGCGACGCGCCGAGATCAGCTACGATTGATTGAAGACTCGTGCCCGCGACACCCTGGCAAATGTTCAGCGACAGCCTAGTCACCGGCAGTCGCCTTAAAGTCGCCTAAGTGGGACAGGCCCTTAACTCTGCCCCACCGTGAACCCACTCTACTTTAATCATAGTCTCTAAGATAATTTCTCTTGGCTGTGTTTTATTAGCGTGCACAGAATGCCAGGTTACCATGGATCATTAAACTAATTTAAAAGTCCAACAGACCATGACACATTACTGATTTTTGCTTCCACTATCCGAGCTGATAATTCACATGTTTCTAGGTAATGACTGTGAGGGTCAAGACAATGGCATAAAGAAGCTGGAATGAAGTAGAAATTATTTATCTACACTGAATTATTTGTAAACCCCTATATTTTAGTTTCGTTTATTGTCACGTGTACCAAGGTACAGTAAAAAGCTTTTGTTGCGTGATATCCAGTCAGTCAACACAATCGAGCCATTTACAGTGTATAGATACGTGATAAGGGGATAACGTTGAGTGCAAGGTAAAGCCAGCAAAGTCCGATCAAGGATAGTCCGGGAGTCACCAAAGAGGTGGATAGTAGTTCAGCACTATCTACCTCTTTGGTGACCCTCGGACTATCCTTGATTGGACTTTGGTGGCATCACCTTATACACCAGAAAGCCACACAAGTGGATTTTTAAATAAATGCACATTCTTGTTACATTGGTTGTAATCCCAATGTCACGCAATGATATTACTATTACCCATGTTACTTTTAAAGGACTGTGCCACGAATGATATCTCAGCAAACTCACTAGAGGTCATTTGTTGTGTGCTAAGCAGTCTGCGGAAAGACAATACATGATTACAATCAAGCTATTCACAGTGTACATATACAGTACATGATAAAGTTCATGTTCATAACTGATAGGAGCAGAATTAGGCTATTCGACCCATCAAGTCTACTCCGCCATTCAATCACGGCTGATCGATCTCTCCCTCTCAACCCCATTCTCCTGCCTTCTCCCCATGACACCCATACTAATCAAGAATCTATATACCTCTGCCTTAAAAATATCCATTGACGTGGCCTCTCCAGCCTTCTGTAGCAATGAATTCCACAGATTCACCACCCTCTGGCTAAAGAAATTCCTCCTTATCTCCTTCCTAAAGGAACGTCCTTTAATTCTGAGGCAATAGCCTCTGGTTTTAGACTCACACAGTGGAAACATCCTCTCCACATCCACTCTATCCAAGCCTTTCACTATTCGGTAAGTTTCAATGAGGTCCCCCCCTTATCCTTCTAAAGGGAGTCGTGAGAAAAGTTGCTGTAGGAGTGGAGATTTAAAAGATTGGAGCGATTGTAATGCGTGCTTGCAGATCCACTCATTGTGTGCTAGTCAGTCGGCTGGGTTGGGCGCCATCTTGGATTTTGGACAACTTAGCATTAGAGGTCTGAAGAAGGATCTCAACCCAAACGTCACCCATTCCTCTCCAGAGATGCTGCCTGCCCTGCTGAGTTACTCCAGCATTTTTGTATCTATTAACATTAGAGTTTGAAGGTTATGATGTTTTTCTTTTATGTCAGTATTCAGAGTTAGCCTTTCAATTGTCTTCATTTGCATAGAGTCAGTTTGAGCTGTTTTTGAAGGTCCAACCATAAAGCCAGTGATGTAACAGTAATTATGGGAGGGGTGGAATGATGAATTGAACAGAGTTACCACCATGTCTAACATGGAGAGGCAGCATTTGATGTAATTGAACTTGGAAAAACCTTAACAACATTGGCTGGACATTATTACATGATCAAAGTGCCTTCACAGTTTAATGTTCATTTTATTAATTGATGGATATGCACATTGCTGTAACAATAATAAAACGCAGCTGCTGGTTTATACCAAAGATAGACGCAAAGTGCTGGAGTAACTCAGAGGGTCAGGCAGCATCTCTGGAGAAAATGGATAGGTGACATTCTGGGTGAGGACCCTTCTTCAGACTGGCTGTGGGGTGGAGGAACTAGAAACAAGAGAAGCTTTTCTTGCTTCCAGTTCTTCCCCCCTATAATCAGTCTGAAGAAGGGTTCTGAACCAAAACAGGGCCTATCCATATACCCATCACTGGGAGGCCTCCAATAGTTGCTCATCCTTAATTACCTCTGAGGTGACGGTGAATCATTTTGTTGCTCTATTTGGAACCAACTTTGTATTGTGTCTGAGCGAGAGGTTAGCTGGTCTACCCGAGGGAACGGGTCCTGGAGTTTGAGGTTGGCATGGGTGTCCATATTGACGGGACACTTGGCTTTGGTCAGGCCCTGCCCTGCTGGTCAGCTTCAATCCTTTATCCAGGTCAGGATAACTTGCTCAGTGTCTGCTATCCCTCATTAATCGGCATGTGTGCGCAACAAGGCAAATTTTGTTTTACAATAGACAATAGACAATAGGTGCAGGAGTAGGCCATTCAGCCCTTCGAGCCAGCACCGCCATTCAATGCGATCATGGCTGATCACTCTCAATCAGTACCCCGTTCCTGCCTTCTCCCCATACCCCCTCACTCCGCTTTCCTTAAGAGCTCTATCCAGCTCTCTCTTGAAAGCATCCAACGAACTGGCCTCCACTGCCTTCTGAGGCAGAGAATTCCACACCTTCACCACTCTCTGACTGAAAAAGTTCTTCCTCATCTCCGTTCTAAATGGCCTACCCCTTATTCTTAAACTGTGGCCCCTTGTTCTGGACTCCCCCAACATTGGGAACATGTTTCCTGCCTCTAATGTGTCCAATCCCCTAATTATCTTATATGTTTCAATAAGATCCCCCCTCATCCTTCTAAATTCCAGTGTATACAAGCCCAATCGCTCCAGCCTTTCAACATACGACGGTCCCGCCATTCCGGGAATTAACCTAGTGAACCTACGCTGCACGCCCTCCATAGCAAGAATATCCTTCCTCAAATTTGGAGACCAAAACTGCACACAGTACTCCAGGTGCGGTCTCACCAGGGCCCGGTACAACTGCTTCTTCTTGCAAATGCCTCCATGTGGGACATGGAAACAGTTCCACTTTCCGAGTGTAGACAGTCTTGTGTGGGAAGGAACTGCAGATGCTGGTCTAGCTCTGCCCAGGGCAGGAAGGCTCTGCGGAGAGTAGTGCGTTCGGCTGGACGCACTATGGGACCTACACTCGCCCCCCCCTGCAGGACCTATACATCAGGAGGTGCAGATCCAGAGCCGGCAACATTATGGGGGACCCCTACCACCCCAGTAACGGACTGTTCCAGCTGCTACGGTCAGGCAAACGCCTCCGCTGTCACGCTGTGAAAACGGAGAGGATGAGACGGAGTTTCTTCCCACAGGCCATCAGGACTGTTAACTCTTATATCACCAGGGACTAATTTAATTTACTGTATTAATTTATTTTTTGTGTTAAAATTTCTTTTTCTATTCTGTTTGTAGTTTAGCACAATCTGCAGGCATTGCCACTTTCGTTTCACTGCACATCTTGTATTTGTATGTGACAAATAAACTTGACTTGACTTGACACCGAAGATAAACACAAAATGCCGGAGTAACTCAGCGAGTCAGGCAGCATCTCTGGAGAAAAGGATTGGGTGACGTTTCAAGTCGAGACCCTTCTTCAGACTGAGAATCAGGGGAGAGGCAAACTGGAGGTATGAAAAGGCACAGCACAAATCCCTTTCTGATCTATTTTGATGTGTTCTGTGCCTTTTCATACCTCTAGTTTCCCTCTCCCTTGACTCTCAGTCTGAAGAAGGGTCTTGAACTGAAACATCACCTATTCCTTTTCTCCAGAGATGCTGCCTGACCCGCTGAATTATTCCAGCATTTTGTATCTGTCTTCGGTGCAAACTGTCTTGGTTGACAGAATTTCATTGTTCTGTTTTGGTACACATGACAATTAAAAATTGAAGGGACTCGGGAGAGTGGATGTGGAGAGGATGTTTCCACCATTGGGAGAGGTTAGGAACAGAGGACGCAGCCTCAGAATACAAGGACATGCATTTAGAATGGAGATGTGGAGGAGTTTCTCTAACCAGAGGGTGGTGAACCTGTGGAATTCATTACCCCAAATGGTGGTGGAGGCCAAGTCATTGGGTATTTTTAAAGCTGATATTACTAGGTTCTGGATTAGTAAGGGCGTTGAAGGTTATGGGGAGAAGGGAGAGGAATGGGGTTGAGAGGGAAATACATCAGCCATGATTGAATGGTGGAGCAGACTCAATGGGCCAAATGGCCTATTTCTGCACCTATTTCCCGTGTCATGCTCCATTTCTCCATTGGTCATAGGAGCAGAAATAGGCCATTTGGCCCATTGAGTCTGCTTGAAAGCCTCTTGGCTCTCTTGACTCTTGGAATATATTCGGATTGACCGGTGGGCATGTGTTTTAAAGGTACGTCTTGCTTTTATTCTGGAGTTCCGTGCAGATCCAAGTGAAGGCAGTGCCAAGGTGTCAGAGATAGTCCAGGTGAATTTGAGGGCAGAGTGGAACGTAGTGGTAAAGTAAATGAAATGTACAAGTTCTGTATGGGTGCAGTCGTCAATGTAACAGAGAATGAGTTGGGGGGATAGAACCAGTGTATGCCCAGCTCACTGTTCAATGTAACCAACAAAAGGCAGCCATAGCTGGGGCCCATGCAAAGGCCCATGCAAATACCCATGCAAATTCCCATGCAAATGCCCATGGCTACACCTTCAACTTGGACGAAGTGAGAGATGTCAAAGGTGAAGTTGTTGAGGGTGAGGGCAAGTTCCAGCAGGCGGAGGAGAGTGTTGGGAGGGAAATTGGTTGGGTCTCTGGTGGAGAAAAAAACCAGAGGGCCTTCAGCCCTCCCGGGTGGGAGATGGAAGGGTAGAGGGACTGGATGCCCACGGTAGAGATGAGTGACTGGGGCCTAGAAATTGAAAGTTATTAAAGCGTTGAAGGGCGTGTGAGTTGTCCTAGATGTAGGTGGGAAGGGACTGGACAAGGGGGAATAGGATGGACTCGAGGTGGGTGGAGATGAGTTCAGTGGGACAGGAGCAGGCAGAGACAATGGGTCTGCCAGGACAAATCTCTCTGTGGATTTTGGGAAACAGACAGTGGGGGGGGGGGGGGGGGGGGGGGGGCTGGGGAACGATAAGGTTGGAGTCAGTGGAGGAGATTTCTCCTGAGGCGAAGAGGTCAGAAACAGTTTGGGAGATGATGGCCTGTGGGGTGATGGTGAGGGGGTGGGTATGGGGAGATGGCCGAGAGCTGGCACATCAGCACGGTGGAGGTCAGCCTGCCAGACCACAACGGCACCTCCCTTGTGGGCGGGTTCAACAACGATGTTGGGATTGTGGAGAAGTGAGGTTTTCTTTAAACTGTTCAGTAAATTGGATTTGGAGATGCCACATTGGTTGAGTAATGCTGTCAACCTCAATTTGGTGCGGAGCAACATGTTTAGGAAAGATGTCATTTTTACACGCCTGCAATGTAAGTGAAATTTGAAGCCAAGTCCTGAGGTACTATAACAACATTTAAAAGACATTTGGACAGGTACATAGTTAGGAGAGGGATATGGGGCAACCATGGGCAGCTGGGGCTAACATAGATGGGGCATCTTGGTCGATGTGGGCAAGTTGAGTCTGTTTCCTTGCTGTGTGACGCTATGACTCTAAAGACTGACCAAGAGTTTATGTAAACTTCACAAACTGAATAAGACATGCAAGCAGCATTTTAAGTACCATGATTGTGACCCAAGTCTTTTTTTAGCGATTTGTTTATATTTGGTTTAGATTAGAGATAGAGCGTGCAAACAGACCCTTCGGTCCATCGAGTCCACGCTGACCACCAAACACACCCCACACTAGTTCTATCCTGCACTCCAGAGAAAATTTGCAGAAGCCAATTAACCGGCAAACCTGCACGTCTTTGGAGTGTGAGCACCCAGAGAAAATCCACACGGTCACGGGGAGAACGTACACACTCCGTACAGACAGTACCCGAGGTCAGGATCGAACCCGGGCACTGAAAGGCAGCAGCTCTACTGCTGTGCCACCTCGCTGTGCCACCGTGCTGTGGTTTGCTTGCAGAAGATCAAAGGGGTGAGTCAGAATGACCCCCAGATTATCCTTACGAAGGGTCCCGACCTGAAACGTCACCTTTCCATGTTCTTCACGGATGCTACCTGATCCGTTGAGTTCCTCCAGCACTTTGTGGAGCTTGAATGCCAAGGTCTGCCTGTGTGGATTTGTCTCTGTCTCCCGGTATATTGAAAGCAGCCGGAAGCCGGGACAGTCTGTTGGATTTTCCACTCTCTGCGGATCAGAGAGTTCAGGGCGCGGAGCTTGTGAACATTCCAGAGAGGAAAGATCAATCTTGGACTTTGTACAGAAAACGGAGGTTGGATTTTCTCTGCCTGCCGAAAAATATCGAAAATCTGTTTTCAGTCCAGATTTTGGGAAATTATGCAATTTATTTCTAAGCTCTGCGAAAAGCATCTGGGAAATAACAGTGTAGGCTCAGCGAAATGCAAGCCAATAGTTCTTCACTTTAGTATGTGTTACCATGCATGAGTGTTCCCAGCGTAAGATATTTCTGCTCAGAGGTACCTTCAAATGCAACGTGTGTCTACATGGTATCATGAGGCAGTGAGCTCATCAGGTTTGGTTTAGTTTAGTTTAGAGATACAACTTGGAAGCAGGCCCTTCAGCCCACTGAGTCTGCGCCGACCAGCGATCCCCGCACACTAACACTATCCTACACACACTAGGGACAATTTACATTTACACCAAGCCAATTAACCAACAGCCCTGTACGTCTTTGGGATTTGGAAGGAAACCGTAGCACCTTGGGAAAACGCATGCAGTTTAGGCTTAAAGGTTTTGTCAAATGCTTGAATCCCCCAATAGATCGAATAAATGGAATAAAGACATGCAAACTGCATTTTAAGTTCAATTTTTGAAGCATGTTTGAGACCCAAGTCCTTTCTAGCTGATTGTTTATGTTTAGTTTAGTTCAGAGATACAGCGTGGAAACAGGCCCTTTGGCCACCGAGTCCGTGTCGACCAACGATCACCATACACTAGTTCTATCCTGCACACAGAGGCCAATTAACCTACAAACTGGCACATCTTCGGGATGTAGGAGGAAACCGGAGCATCCGGGGAAAACCCAAGCGGTCACAGGGAGAACGTGCAAACTCCGTTCAGATAGCACTCACGTAGAAGGCATCATGAGGCAGTGAGCTAATCTGGGTTAGGCATGAAAGGTTTTGGCAAAGGCTTGAATCCCACCATAGAAGATTGCACAGCCCCCATCTGAGCATGGAGCATCAGATGAAGGCAATGAGTATCCTCTACAAGACCCTTGTTTGACTGGGGCCCTTGCACACTGGAGTACAGCAAGCTAGTAGTAAATGACTAATTGTCATTTTCTTGTTTGGCATGGTAGAATCAGAGAGACCTGTCCTTTTTAGAGTCATAGAGTCATGCAGCATGGAAACGAGACCTTCGGTCCAACTTTCCCATGCTGACCAAGATGTCCCATCCAAGCTAATCCCATTTGCCAGCATTTGGCCCATATCCCTTTCAGCCTTTCTTATCCATGTACCAGTCCAACTGCCTTTTAAATGTCTTTATGGTATCTGCCTCAACGACCTCCTCTGATAAGTTTTACTCTGCAAATGGAAAGGCAGAAGGGAAAATCGGAAGTGTCAGTATTACAGTATAGCAAAGGGGATTACAGAGGCATGAGGCAGGAGCTGGCCAAAATTGACTGGAAGGAGGCCCTAGCAGGGAAGACGGTAGAACAGCAATGGCAGGTATTCCTGGGAATAATGCAGAGGTTGCAGGATCAATTTATCCCAAAGAGGCGGAAAGACTCTAAGGGGAGTAAGAGACACCTGTGGCTGACGAGGGAAGTCAAGGACAGCATAAAAATTAAGGAGAGGAAGTATAACATAGCAAAGAAGAGTGGGAAGACAGAGGATTGGGACTCTTTTAAAGAGCAACAAAAGTTAACTAAAAAGGCAATACGGGGAGAAAAGATGAGGTACGAGGGTAAACTAGCCAATAATATAAAGGAGGATAGCAAAAGTTTTTTTAGGTACGTGAAGAGGAAAAAAATAGTCAAGGCAAATGTGGGTCCCTTGAAGACAGAAGCAGGGGAATTTATTATGGGGAACAAAGAAATGGCAGACGAGTTAAACCGTTACTTTGGATCTGTCTTCACTGAGGAAGATACACACAATCTCCCAAATGTTCTAGGGGCCGGAGAACCTAGGGTGATGGAGGAACTGAAGGAAATCCACATTAGGCAGGAAATGGTTTTGGGTAGACTGATGGGACTGAAGGCCGATAAATCCCCAGGGCCTGATGGTCTGCATCCCAGGGTACTTAAGGAGGTGGCTCTAGAAATAGTGGAAGCATTGGAGATCATTTTTCAATGTTCTATAGATTCAGGATCAGTTCCTGTGGATTGGAGGATAGCAAATGTTATCCCACTTTTTAAGAAAGGAGGGAGAGAGAAAACGGGTAATTATAGACCAGTTAGTCTGACATCAGTGGTGGGGAAGATGCTGGAGTCAATTATAAAAGACGAAATTGCTGAGCAATTGGATAGCAGTAACAGGATCATTCCGAGTCAGCATGGATTTACGAAGGGGAAATCATGCTTGACAAATCTACTGGAATTATTTGAGGATGTAACTAGGAAAATTGACAGGGGAGAGTCAAGTCAAGTCAAGTCAAGTCAATTTTATTTGTATAGCACATTTAAAAACAACCCACGTTGACCAAAGTGCTGTACATCTGATTAGGTATTAAGGAAAAAAATGAAACATACAGTAGCACGCAAACAGTTCACAGCGCCTCCTCAATGAGCCTCAAACGCTAGGGAGTAGAAATAGGTTTTGAGCCTGGACTTAAAGGAGTCGATGGAGGGGGCAGTTCTGATGGGGAGAGGGATGCTGTTCCACAGTCTAGGAGCTGCAACCGCAAAAGCGCGGTCACCCCTGAGCTTAAGCCTAGACCGCGGGATAGTGAGTAGCCCCAAGTCGGCCGACCTGAGGGACCTGGAGTTAGAGAGGGGGGTTAGAAGATTTTTGATGTGGGGGGGGAATGTCCATTTAGGGCTTTATACGTGAATAGGAGGAGCTTGAAGTTGATTCTGTACCGTACAGGGAGCCAGTGGAGAGAAGCCAGAATCGGGGTGATGTGGTCCCTTTTACGGGTACCCGTCAGGAGTCTCGTTGCGGCGTTTTGGACCAGTTGCAGGCGGGACAGGGAAGATTGGCTGATCCCAGTGTATAGGGAGTTGCAGTAGTCTAGGCGGGAGGAAATGAAAGCGTGAATGATTTTTTCTGTGTCGTCGAATTGGAGGAAAGGTTTGATTTTAGCTATGGTTCGAAGTTGGAAGAAGCTGGCTTTTACCACAGCGTTGACTTGCTTATCAAATTTTAATGGTGTACCTCGACTTTCAGAAAGCCTTTGACAAGGTCGCACTTAGGAGATTAGTGGGCAAAATTAGAGCACATGGTATTGGGGGTAGGGTACTGACATGGATAGAAAATTGGTTGACAGACAGAAAGCAAAGAGTGGGGATAAATGGGTCCCTTTCGGAATGGCAGGCAGTGACCAGTGGGGTACCGCAAGGTTCGGTGCTGGGACCCCAGCTATTTACGATATACATTAATGACTTAGATGAAGGGATTAAAAGTACCATTAGCAAATTTGCAGATGATACTAAGCTGGGGGGTAGTGTGAATTGTGAGGAAGATGCAATAAGGCTGCAGGGTGACTTGGACAGGTTGTGTGAATGGGCGGATACATGGCAAATGTAGTTTAATGTAGATAAGTGTGAGGTTATTCACTTTGGAAGTAAGAATAGAAAGGCAGATTATTATCTGAATGGTGTCAAGTTAGGAAGAGGGGATGTTCAACGAGATCTGGGTGTCCTAGTGCATCAGTCAATGAAAGGAAGCATGCAGGTACAGCAGGCAGTGAAGAAAGCCAATGGAATGTTGGCCTTCGTAACAAGAGGAGTTGAGTATAGGAGCAAAGAGGTCCTTCTACAGTTGTACCGGGCCCTGGTGAGACCGCACCTGGCGTACTGTGTGCAGTTTTGGTCTCCAAATTTGAGGAAGGATATTCTTGCTATTGAGGGCGTGCAGCGTAGGTTCACTAGGTTAATTCCCGGAATGGCGGGACCTACCCCTTATTCTTAAACTGTGGCCCCTGGTTCTGGACTCCCCCAACATTGGGAACATGTTTCCTGCCTCTAACTGGGGTAACTCAGTGGGACAGGCAACATCTCTGGAGAGAAGGAATGGGTGACGTTTCGGGTCAAGATCCTTCTTCAGACTGAGTGTCAGGGGAAAGGGAAATGAGAGATATAAACGGTGATGTAAAATGAATGAAAGATATGCAAAAAAGTAACAATGACAAAGGAAACAGGCTATTGTTAGCTGCGTGCTAGGTGTGAACGAGAAGCTGGTGCGACTTGGGTGGGGGAGGGATGGAGAGAGAGGGAATGCCGGGGCTACCTGAAGTGAGAGAAATCAATATTCAGACCACTGGGCTGGAAGCTGACCAAGCGAAATATGAGATGCTGTTCCTCCAATTAGCGTTTAGCCTCACTGACAGTGGAGGAGGTTAACGGGTCAGGCCCAGATCCCATTATTGGTTTTAATGCCGTTTCTTGGTCATGAAGTCCCACACCACATTGTGGGCTGAAGGGCCTGTGTCTGTGCTGTACTGTTGCATGTTCTATCTTGAGTGCACTGTACCAATGAGCGTTTCGGGTCGGGACCCCTCCTCAGACTCAGCAACAGAAATCACTGAGGGGGGAGCAGTGTCCTAGAGTGTTACAGCACGGAAACAGGCCCAGCTTGCCCACACCGGCCAGCCTATCCCAGCTTATACTAATCCCTCCTGCCCGCATTTGACCAGCTCCCCCCCCCTCCCCAGACCTGTCCTATCCAGTGAGAGAGCCTCTGAGAAAGGGTCCCAACCATAATTGTTGTCTGTCCATTCTTTCTTCAGGTGCGGTCTGACCCTCTGAGTTCCTCCAGCACTTTGTGTTTTGCTCCTGTGTGATGCATCTGCTTTGTACATCTACCAAGTCCCAGCAATGGGCTACAACCCTCTTGTCACCCGCACTGATCTACCGAACATCTTCATTCAATAGGAAAATGTAACAATGCCAGAAGTGTGTGGGTGTGGGGGGACTGCCAAGCTCATTTGGTAATTAGTTTAAATGATTTTGTTGGTGATTCTACATGTTTTCCTACTCGGAATATTCTTCTTGGTATTGGAGGGGAACCAGCTGGCCTGGACTGAGATCTTTCAGCTTAGCAAAAAAATCCAGCTCTGATCCTTGAAGCGCATTTGATTACAAAACGCAGGAGTAGGTCATTCATCCCTTGGCCCTGCTCTGTGGTCAGTAAGTTATCTTGTAACTCAGTGCTGACTTCCTCCACTAATGCCATAACCCCTGATCTGGTTAGTGTCCAAACATCTATCAAACTGCTGTCTTGAATATATTCTGCAACTGAGCCTCCACAGCCTTCTTGGAAAGAACATTCCAGAGGTTTACAAGCCTCTGAGAAGAGATTTGTAAACGATCGGCAAGGGCGAGCCGGGCCTAAAGGCCTGCATCCGTGCTGGATGACTGACTAGATGACTCTGTTTTCCAGCTTTGGACCTTCGCCTTTAACTTTATAATTTTCTACGATGGTATGCATTTGGCAGCACCGGACATTTTCGTGATAGTGAATTCTTCCAGCCTTGATTAGATTGTCCATGAAGGCAGTGGACTACAGTTGTTCTGGAAGCTCAGTGACTGACTTGGCCAACGAGGCTGAGGGGCGTCGAGAGGTGGGAAGGACTTCCCTTCCTTTGCAACTACCCACGTTTTTGAGGAGGCAGGCTGCACTCCCTCATCCCGGTCACTATTTAGACTGCAATATGATTGCATTTCAAAAGAATTTCATGGGCTGCAAAGACTTTTGGGACCCTCAAAAGGGGATTTAAAAGCTTTATTTAATGCAAGCCTCTATTATGGGGTTGTCTGAGCAGTTCAGCAAAGCAGATGTAGGAAAGAACTGCAGATGCTGGTTTAAACCGAAGACGGAGTCAAAATGCTGGAGGAACTCAGCGGATCAGCGGGTCAGGCAGCATCTCTGGAGAAAAGGAGATGGTTGGAGACCGGTTGGAGACTCTTGGAGTCTCGGTTAGAAGACTCTTCCCTGACTCTCAGTCTGAAGAAGGGTCTCGACCCGAAACGTCACCCATTCCTTCTCTCCAGAGATCCTGCCCCTGTCCTGCTGAGTTTTACTCCAGCACTTTGTGTCTATCTTCAGTGAAGTATGTGCTGTTTTCCTGTGCATGGCTGGACCTGAAAACAGAAAGCAGTGGAAGGAAAGAGATGGCGACGTCTCTTTCCAAAGTCAAAGGAGCAAGAAATAATCTCCGCAGCGAACCAAAAGGGGGAGAAAACATGAACTGCTCAGAGCAGCTCGACGAGATTTGAAATGTACCTGAACTAACCAGGGAAAGAAAGGGTGTAAAGTCCTGGTCGATGCAAAACTCATTATAAGGTGTCAGATCTTTAGCACTACACTTTGTTCATTAAAATACTCAACCGTAATTGTTGAAAGACGTGATACCTTCCTCCAGCTTCACCTGGATTTCCTCTGGTCAAAGTGGCACGTTTAGGTATTTGGCATTTCGTGGAGGTGTTAGCAATGCTGCCCCATGCTCCAGGCACCTGCACTGCGCTGCTGTAGTGAAAGCCTCATTGCCATTCACCACTACTGCACCGAAGACAGACACAAAACGTTGGAGTAACTCAGCGGGACAGGCAGCATCTCTGGTTAGAAGGAATGGGTGACGTTTTGGGTCGAGACCCTTCTACAGACTGAGAGTCAGGGGAGAGGAAGACACAGAGATAAGGAAGTGTAAGGTGTGAAAAACAAGACATCAAAAAAGATGCCGATCAAAGAAAATGTAGACGAGGTCATTGTCAGCTCGGAGAAGGTGAGAACAAAGCAAAGAGAGATAAAATGTACTCAGAGTACTATTGTACTCCAGTTCCATGCAGTGTTCTTAAACTCAGAATTCCGGACCATTTAACTTGGAAACAGTACACGCTTAACTGAGCTGACAGCTAATCAGCTATGGGTTAATTGTGAGTCTGCTGTATTACTTTAGGTTCAGGTTTAGGTTTATTACTGTCATGTGTACTGAGCTACAGTGAAAGGCTTTGTTTTGCTGGGGGAGCACAGTGGTGTGGGTGTAGAGCTGCCATTGCACAGTGCCACAGACCCACCCGCGTTCAGTCCTGACCTCGAGTGCTGCCTGTGTGGAGTGTGGTCTAGTTTAGAGATACAGCTTGGAATGAGGCCCTTCGGCCCACTGAGTCCACGCCAACCCGCGATCACCTGCACACTAGTTCCATCCTACACACCAGGGAGAATTCACAGAAGCCAATGAACCTGCGAACCTGCACGCCTTTGGAGTGTGGGAGGAAACCGGAGCACCTGTGGAAAACCCACGCGGTCACAGGGAGAACGTGCAAACTCCGTACGGACAACAATAGACAATAGACAATAGTCAATCAGTACCCCGTTCCTGCCTTCTCCCCATACCCCCTGACTCCACTATCCTTAAGAGCTCTATCTAGCTCTCTGTTGAATGCATTCAGAGAATTGGCCTCCACTGCGTTCTGAGGCAGAGAATTCCACAGATTTACAACTCTCTGACTGAAAATGTTTTTCCTCATCTCCGTTCTAAATGGTCTACCCCTTATTCTTAAACTGTGGCCCCTTGTTCTGGACTCCCCCAACATTGGGAACATGTTTCCTGCCTCTAACGTGTCCAACCCCTTAATAATCTTATATGTTTCGATAAGATCTCCTCTCATCCTTCTAAATTCCAGTGTATACAAGCCTAGTCGCTCCAGTCTTTCAACATATGACAGTCCCGCCATTCCGGGAATTAACCTAGTAAACCTGCGCTGCACGCCCTCAATAGCAAGAATATCCTTCCTCAAATTTGGAGACCAAAACTGCACACAGTACTCCAGGTGCGGTCTCACTAGGGCCCTGTACAACTGCAGAAGGACCTCTTTGCTCCTATACTCAACTCCTCTTGTTATGTGTAAGTGTAAGAAAATAACTGCAGATGCTGGTACAAATCGAAGGTATTTATTTCACAAAATGCTGGAGTAACTCAGCAGGTCAGGCAGCATCTCAGGATAGAGGGAATGGGTGACGTTTCAGGTCGAGACCCTTCTTCAGACTGATGACAGGTGGGCGGGACAAAAGCATAGTAGTGCATTGCAGCACGGCAGTTTATTCTGAATTTATTTCTAACATTTATTTCGAGAGAACTAAAATATAATAACAGGGATGTAATGCCGAGGCTTTGTAAGGCACTGATCAGATGGCATTTGGAGTATTGTGAGCAGTTTTGGGTCCCAGATGTGAGAAAGGATGTGCTGGCTCTGGAGAGGGTCCAGAGGGGGTTAACGAGAATGATCCCAGGAATGAGTGGGTTAACATATGATGAACATTTGTCGGCACTGGGCTTGTACTCGCTGGAGTTTAGAAAGATGAGGGGGGACCTAAATGAAACTTACAGAACTGCAAAAGGCCTGGATAGAGTGGACGTAGAGAGGATGCTTCCACTAGTGGGAGTATCTAGAACTGGAGGCCACAGCCTCAGATTAAAACGACGTGCCTGTTGAAAGGAGATGAGGAATTTCTTTAGTCAGAGTGTGGTGAATCTGTGGAATTCATTGCCATAGAGGGCTGTGGAGGCCAAGTCAGTGGATATTTTTAAGGTGAAGATTGATAAATTCTTGATTAGTGCGGGTGTCAGGGGTTATGGGGAGAAGGCAGGGGAAAGGGGTTGAGGGGGAAAGATAGATCAGCCATGATTGAATGGCAGAGTGTACTCGATGGGTCGAATGGCCTAATTTTGCTCCTGGAACTTATGAACTTATGAATGGTGTACTGGTCCAAGTGTGCTATTCTGACTTGGCAACCAAAGTACATTTGGGATTGTGGCAACAGCAATGTGAGCCGATGTTTTGGAGTGGTGAGTTTGCATTATGTAACAGCACAACTCTCACATTCTAGTTTAGGCAGATGCTGGTGTGGAAAAAAAGACACAAAAGCATTGGAGTAACTCAGCGGGCCAGGCTGCCTCTGTGGATAGGCAACGTTTCAGGTCGGGGCCCTTCTCCAGGCTTGCAATTCTTCCAATTGCACCCTAGTTCCTGTTTCGTGCTGCTTTCCTGATCTCCTTCAGAAAATGAATGCCCAAAGTCACAAGATGTTAACTGATTACCTGGAGAGGTTAACAAGTTTCTCTTTTTGGGGGAGCACAGTGGTGCAGGTTAGAGTTGCTGCTTTACAGCGCCAGAGACCCAGGTTCGATCCTGACTACGGGTATTGTTTGTACGGAGTTTGCACATTCTCCCTGTCCCCTCCGGTTTCCTCCCACACTCCAAAGATGCACAGATTTGTAGGTTAATTGGTTTCTGTGAATTGCCCCTCGTATGTAGGAGAGAACTTGTGTGCAGTTTCTGTAAATTGTATATTGTGTCCCTAGTGTAGCGTAGTGCTAGTGTTTGGCGTGATCACTGGTTGACACAGACTCGGTGGACCAAAGGGTCTGTTTCCACATTGTGTCTCTGAAGTCTAAAGCAGGAAAAATAATTAATAAACATAACAAAAGTGACATCATCCATTAATCTATCCATAGGAAAAAAAAACCTGCAGATGCTGGTTTAAATCGAAGTTGGACACAAAATGCTGGGGTAACTCAGCGGGACAGGCAGCATCTCTGGAGAGAAGGAATGGGTGACGTTTCGGGTCGAAGAAGGGTCTCGACCTGAAGCGTCACCCATTCCTTCTCTCCGGAGATGCTGCCTGACCTGCTGAGTTACTCCAGCATTTTGTGTCTACCATTAATTTATCCATTTGTGGTTCTGCTTTTGTTTTCAATGGATTGGTCGTGTAGTTCCGAAGTATTGTGTTGGCTCCTACTGGTTTTAGATGCTCATTCTCCGCTGTTGTAACTTGAAGTTGGAGTGTTATACACCATGAGACCCAGATCCCTCAGTGGTCCTGTGGAATTAGCAAACTTGGCTGGTGAAGGTGTTAATTTCCATTCCATAACCTTTCACTGAGAATCGAGAAAACATAACACGATAAAAATGACAGAATAACAGAATTATGCAGGGCTACCTTCCAAAGAAGGGTTGAGCTAGGAATCATTTGTGATGTAAAGTCTAACTTTTAGTTTAGTTTAGAGATACAGCGCGGAAACAGGCCCTTCAGCCCACCGGGTCCGCACCGACCTGCAATCCCCGCACATTAACACTATCCTACACACACTAGGGACAATTTACAATTATACCAAGTCAATTAACCAATTAACCTACAAACCCGGTAGACACGAAATGCTGGAGTAACTCAGCAGGTCAGGCAGCATCTCGGGAGAGAAGGAATGGGTGACTTTTCGGGTCGAGACCCTTCTTCAGACTGAAGAAGGGTCTCGACCCGAAACGTCACCCATTCCTTCTCTCCAGAGATGCTGCCTGACCCGCTGAGTTACTCCAGCATTTCGTGCTACCTTCGATTTAAACCAGCATCTGTGTTTTTTTCCCTACACAACCTACAAACCTGTATGTCTTTGGAGTGTGGGAGGAAACCGAAGATCTCGTAGAAAACTCACATGGTCACGGAGAGAATGGACAAACTCCGTACAGACGGCACCCGTAGTCGGGATCGAACCCAGGTCTCCGGCGCTGCAAGCACTGCAAGGCAGCAACTCTACCGCTGTGCCACCGTGCCGCCCAAAAAGGAGTGGTGATGTTTTGGGTCGGGACTCTTTTAGTTTAGTTTAGTTTAGTTTAGTTTAGAGATACAGTGCAGAAATAGGCCCTTCGGCCCACCGAGTCCGAATCAACCAGCGATCCCCGCACATTAACACCATCCTACACACAATTGGGACAATTTACCTACAAACCTGTACGTCTTTGGAGTGTGGGAAGAAACCGAAGATCTCGGAGAAAACCCACGTGGTCACGAGGAGAACGTACAAACTCCGTACAGACAGCACCCGTAGTTGGGATGGAACCCTAGTCGCTGGCGCTGCAAGCGCTGTAAGGCAGCAACTCTACCGCTGCACCACCTTGGTGTCAGGGGTGTCAGGGGTTACGGTGTCAGTGGTTATGGGGTCAGGGGTTATGGGGAGAGGGCAAGAGAATGGGGTTGAGAGGGAGAGATAGATCAACCATGATTGAATGGTGGAGTAGACTTGATGGGCCGAATGGCCTAATTTTGCTCCTTTCACTTATGAACTTATGACCTTATGAACTAAGACTGGCTCGGTGACATCCCTTGCTCTGAGCCTGATGGTTCATGATGGCTTCATCACGCATTACAAGCTGGATCACAAACATCTAGGCTGACACAATGCGGCAGGAATGCTGCATTGTCAGAGGGCCATGTTTGCAGAACACTTGACCAAAGTGATTTAATAAAAATAAATCTCGTTAATGGAAAGCTGGCTTTGCAAAATAGTTCGCCTCATTTCCTTTGTTACATCCATGACTTCATTTTAAAAGTCCTGCATTGGCTGTGAAATGCACTGGAATGGCCAGAGACTGTGAAATATGTTATTTTCATTGACAATTCAGACGTAGAAAAACAACATCAAGTCTTAGCAAAGTGAACTCCAGGACATGAACTGAAGTTCCACCTGTTTGCTCGGAACTTGCAAAGTGCCTTCACTTCCACAGCACCCCTTTATCTCGTTGCAGTTAGAATTTAAAAAAATATAATTGGTTCTGTGGAAACTCTCCAACACAAACGGAGAGGCAGATTTCTGTCCGTTTGCGTCTGCTAAGTGCTCAGTAAGGTAGCGGGTGAGTGGAACTGTTTCTGAAATGACGTTCTGTTGAAGGAATCAAATTGCAGAAACCTGCCATAGAGTACCCTTCCACACAGGGCAAATATCTACTCCAAAACTAGTTGAGGCAGCACGGTGGCACAGCGGTACAGTACCAGAGACTCAAGTTCCATCCTGACTACATAGACCCATAGAAACATAGAAAATAGGTGCAGGAGGAGGCTATTTGGCCCTTCGAGCCTGCACCGCCATTCGTTGAGATCATGGCTGATCATCTACAATCAGTAACCCGTGCCTGCCTTCTCCCCATATCCCTTGATTCTGCTAGCCCCTAGAGCTCTCTCTAACTCTCTTTTAAATTCATCCAGTGAATTTGCCTCCACTGCCCTCTGTGGCAGAGGATTCCACAAATTCACAACTCTCTGGGTGAAAAAGTTGCTTCTCACCTCAGTTTTACGGGTGCTGTCTGTACGGAGTTTGTACGTTCTCCCCGTGACCTGCGTGGGTTTTCTCCGGGTGCTGCGGTTTCCCCTCATGCTCCAAAGACGTACAGGCTTGTCGGTTAATTGGCTCTGGTATAATTGTAAATTGTCCCCAGTGTGTGTGAGATCGGGTTAGTGTGTGGGAATAGCTGATTGGCATGGACTATATGAGCCTGTTTCCGCGCTGTATCTCTAAACTAAACTAGTGCTTTAAATCTTGGATTAAACACCAGAAAGCCACGTTTAAAAAGGCAGAATGGAATCTGTGACTGAGGACAGAACTAAAGCAGTCTCCAGATGAGGGATCGATGTGAATGTCACTGTTGCTCCAATGTGGTTCAATGCTCTGGTACCACAGTTGCAGCTCCTTCGGCCAACAACACCAGGCCAATGGTGTCGTGGTAAAGCAGGCATCTAGTGTGCTTGCCGTCAATGGTCGGGCATGGAGTACAGGAATCAAGAAGTCATAATCCAGTTTTATAGGACAGCCAGATTTGGAGTATTGTGTGCTGCTCTAGTTGCCACGTTATAGGGAGGATGTGGAGGCTTTAAATGAATGCTTTATTGTCACAGTGAAAGTCTTTGCTTGCATTGCCCAAGGTATGCAAATAGTTGCCACATAAAGGGTCCTTACAAAGTTACAAAGATGGCTCCTCCACTGTTCTCCCCCCCCACCCCCGTCCCCCCACGCAGGGTCCTCCTTTGTTCCTTCCCCTGGCGGCGGCGTCCTCACTTCCACATGTTCCGTCCTCGTCCATCAGTCGGCGCCACCATCGACCGCCGCGCCGACCTCACCACTATCGCCGCCGGGTCCTCTCTGGATGATCCCGTGGTGCCGACCCAGGCCCCAGCTACGGCCTCCTCAGACCCAGGCCCCAGCCACGGGCCCCACAGACCCAGGCCCCAGCCACGGCCTCCTCAGACCCAGGCCCCAGCCACGGGCCCCACAGACCCAGGCCCCAGCCGTGGGCCCCACAGACCCAGGCCCCAGCCGTGGGCCCCACAGACCCAGGCCCCAGCCACGGCCTCCTCAGACCCAGGCCCCAGCCGTGGGCCCCACAGACCCAGGCCCCAGCCACGGGCCCCACAGACCCAGGCCCCAGCCACGGGCCCCACAGACCCAGCCCCCAGCCGCGGGCCCCACAGACACAGGCCCCAGGGGGGGTAGGGGGTGGTAGGGTGTGGGGGGTGTGTGGGGGGGTTGGATGTGGAGTATTAATAATCACCAGCTCATCACCATTAATCAGGCACCAGGATTCAAAGCTGAAATCCTTCTCTAACAGACAGCAACCAATTCATCAATTCAAAATAGCACAAAGAAAGGATATCTCAAGCAGATGGTCTTTAATATAGTTTCAGGAAGAGGAAAAGGAATACAGGCCTAACAAACTAGGGCCATGCCTGACTGCTTGACACTGGATTATCTTGACACTGGATTAATAGCATGAGAGATTTTCAGTCAACAGAAAATGTCCCTCTAGTTTCTTCACATTTGCTCCATTTACTTTTGTCAGTGCCAATTGCTGGGATAATTTATGCCCTATTGCAGTTCATTCAGGTGCAATGCCTTTGACCAATGCTGCCATTGTTGAGGGGTGTCCTTACAGAGGTGTATAACGTGATGTCGAAATAAGGAACTGCAGATGGTAGTTAACAGACAAAAAAAGACACAAAGTGCTGGAGTAACTCAGCAGGTCATACAATCATGGTATTTTACCCAGGGTAGGTGAGTCCAGAACCAGAGGGCATTGGTTTAAGATGAGAGGGGTAAGAATTAATAGAGACCTGAGGGTGACCTTTTCACTCAGAGTGTTGTGGGTGGGTGGAAAGAGCTGCCGATGGGCTTCAGATCCACGAAAGGCGGAGTGGCGGAGACAGGCACCTTGCTGCGGTCCAGTGTGCCAACGTGAACCATCCTGGAGAGGCCCTGGGAAGAGTTCTCTTTTCTTCGTGAAGGGCGGGGCAGGGGAAGAGTCAGGGATTCTGGCAGCGTCTGGTGAGATCTTGCTGGCCCTTGTAAATCCAGGGGAGATGGTGCAAGTCTTGGGCCGGTCTCTGCCCATATCCACAGCAGGTCTCCAAGGTGATCAGCCCCAGGCATGTTGGGACAATGTAGGACTTTACAGGGCGGCACGGTGGCGCAGCAGTAGAGTTGCTGTCTTACAGCGCCCGAGACTCGGGTTCGATCCTGACTACGGGTGCTACCTGTACGGAGTTTGTACGTTCTCCTGTGACCTGCGTGGGTTTTCACCGGGTGCTCAGGTTTCCTCCCACACTCCAGAGACGTACAGGTTTGCAGGTTAAATGGCTTCGGTAAAAATTGTAAATTGTCCCTCGTGTGTAGGATAGTGTTAGTGTACGGGGTGATCGCTGGTCGGCGCGGTTTCCGTAGGACAGAAGGGCCTATTTACGCTTTGTATCTCTAAAGTCAATAGACAATAGACAATAGGTGCAGGAGGAGGCCATTCGGCCCTTCGAGCCAGCACCGCCATTCAATGTGATCATGGCTGATCATTCTCAATCAGTACCCCGTTCCTGCCTTCTCCCCATACCCCCTGACTCCTCTATCCTTAAGAGCTCTATCTAGCTCTCTCTTGAATGCATTCAGAGAATTGGCCTCCACTGCCTTCTGAGGCAGAGGAATTCTACAGATTCACAACTCTCTGACTGAAAAAGATTTTCCTCATCTCCGTTCTAAATGGCCTACCCCTTATTCTTAAACTGTGGCCCCTTGTTCTGGACTCCCCCAACATTGGGAACATGTTTCCTGCCTCTAACGTGTCCAACCCCTTAATAATCTTATACGTTTCGATAAGATCTCCTCTCATCCTTCTAAATTCCAGTGTTTACAAGCTTAATCGCTCCAGTCTAAAGGAGGCAGTTGAGGCAACTGCTATAACACTATTTAAAAGACATTTGGACACTTATATGACAGAATCGTTTCACAAGGATATGGGCCAAATGCAGGCAAATGGGACTAGTGTGGATGGGGCATCTTAGTCGGCATGGGCAAGTTGGGCCCAAGGGCCTCGTTTCGTGCTGAATTATTTTATGATTCATTGCAATGTGTCCAGACTGCAGTCTCATTTCCCGGAAAAATGTAAGCAGGATGCTGAATAATTATTTAGAATGATCTTCTCATAATTATTATCTAATGATATAAATAATTATTATTTATTATCTTGCAGGAACTAAGTAGCTGCGGATGGAACAAGAAAGACAAACACATCCTGGCGCCAAACATCGTTGCGTTCACCAGAAGGTTCAATCAGGTGAGATGACAAGAAGACAAGAAGACAGGAGTGGGAGATGGCCATTCGGCCCCTCATGCCTGCACTGTCAATCAATATGTTCATTGTTGATCAACCCTGGAAGTCATAAGGTCATATGAGCTGAATCAGGCCATTCGGCCCATCACGTCTATTCCACCATTCAATCATGGCTGTTCTATCTCTTCCTCCAAAAAACATTCTCCTGCCTTCTTAGTTTTGGTCTCCAAATTTGACAGTTTTGGTCTCCAAATTTGACAGTTTTGGTCTCCAAATTTGAGGAAGGATATTCTTGCTATTGAGGGCGTGCAGCGTAGGTTTACCAGGTTAATTCCCAGAATGGCGGGACTGTCATATGTTGAAAGACTGGAGCGACTAGGCTTGTATACACTGGAATTTAGAAGGATGAGAGATCTTATCGAAACGTATAAGATTATTAAGGGGTTGGACACGTTAGAGGCAGGAAACATGTTCCCAATGTTGGGGGAGTCCAGAACAAGGGGCCACAGTTTAAGAATAAGGGGTAGGCCATTTAGAACTGAGATGAGGAAAAACATTTTCAGTCAGAGAGTTGTAAATCTGTGAAATTCTTTGCCTCAGAAGGCAGTGGAGGGAACTCTCGTCGTCCTGCACCTATTGTCTATTGTCTATTGTCCCCATAACCCCTGACATCTGTGCTAATCAAGAATCTATCGATCTCTGCCTTAAAAATACCCACTGACTTGGCCTCTACAGCCTTCAGTGGCAAATAATTCCACGGATTCACCACCCTCTGACTAAAGAAATTTCTCCTCATCTCTTTCCTAAAAGAACATCCTTTAATTCTGATGCTATGACCTCCAGTCCTAGACTCTCCCTCTAGTGGAAACATCCTCGCCTCATCCACTCTATCCAGGCCTTTCACTATTCTGTACGTTTCAATGAGGCCCCCCCTCATTCTTCTAAACTCCAGCGAGTACAGGCCCAGGTCATTTCCTCTTCTGTGCTAGATACCCATCTCCCTCACTTCCCGGTGTAGGAAGGAACTGCAGATGCTGGTTTGAACCGAAGATAGAAAGAAAGATCATCTTCAATACTGGTGCCAGATTGAAGGTGATGAGCTGCCCTTTATTAATTCACTCCCCCCACCCCTCTCCCAACAGTTCCATTCACCTCTCCATTGGGGACAGTTTCTTCCCAGCTGTTGTCAGGCCACTGAACCATCTTCAGACTTGAGTCTCCAGAAATGCTGCCTGTCCCGCTAAGTTACTCCATCATTTTGTGTCTGTCCTCCCTCACTTCCCTGATCTTTCCTTTAAACGCCTCGAGTGATCCAGGCTGCGCAACCCTTCAGGATAGGGGATTCCTGAGATCACCAGTCCCTGAGCGAGTAATGTTAGTGACGCCCTGCAGTTGTGCAGAGCCCTGGTGAGACCACATCTGGAGTATTGTGTGCAGTTTTGGTCTCCTAATTTGAGGAAGGACGTTCTTGCTAATGAGGCAGTGCAGCGTAGGTTCACGAGGTTAATCCCCGGGATGGCGGGACTGTCATATGAGGAAAGATTGAAAGACTGGGCTTGCATTCACTGGAGTTTAGAAGGATGAGAGGGGATCTTATAGAAACATATAAAATTATAAAAGGACTGGACAAGCTAGATGCAGGAAACATGTTCCCAATGTTGGGGGAGTCCAGAACCAGGGGCCACAGCCTAAGAATAAAGGGGAGGCCATTTAAAACTGAGATGAGGAAGAATCTTTTCACCCAGAGAGTTGTGAATTTGTGGAATTCTCTGCCACAGAAGGCAGTGGAGGCCAATTCACTGGATGAATTTAAAAGAGAGTTAGATAGAGCTCTAGGAGCTAGCGGAATCAAGGGAGAAGGCACGCACAGGTTATTGATTGTGGATGATCAGCCATGATCACAATGAATGGTGGTGCTGGCTCGAAGGGCCGAATCGCCTCCTCCTGCACCTATTTTCTATGTTTCTATGTTTCTATGGGCATCCCCATATACAATGGATGAGCCATTTAAACGGGGTCAGTAACGAGTGTGCGATTGAACATTAGTGAAGTCTCGTTCACATGGGCCTACACATGGATTATTCGTTGCTATGCAAGATTCAGGCTGGGGGGTGTAATAGGAACTGGAGGAGGGCAAGAGGCCCTATGAGCATGTTCTGCAAGTCATGGCAACGAGATCATAATCTCCAACCCGTCGAAGGTCTGTCGGTACACGTGACAATAAACTAAACTAAACTAAACTAACTGAGCTTGCAAGCGTACACCACCAGACTCAGGAACAGCTTCTTCCCCTCTGTTGTCAGGTTTCTGAACGGTCCTTACATAAGCCAGGGTACTGTCCAATTCACCTCTACCCCATTGCGGACATTGGACTTTGTCTCTGGAACTGGTGCGCTACAATGCTGAGAACTATATTCTGCACTCTGTATCTTCCCCTTTGCTCTACTTTTTGTACTTGACTTTTTGATTGTATTTATGTGTAGTATTATCTGATCTTATTGGATAGCATGCAAAACAAAGCTTTTCGCTGTACCTTGGGTCACGTGACATTAATAAACCTAAACCAGTTCCAATGGCAGACCTTTGACAGTAGACAATAGGCGCAGGAGGAGGCCATTCGGGCCTTTGATCCAGCACCACCATTCACCGTGATCATGGCTAATCATGCACAATCAGTTCCCGGTTCCTGCCTTCCCCCCATATCCCTTGACTCCGCTATCATTAAGAGCCCTATCCAACTCTTTCTTGAGAACATCCAGAGAATTGGCCTCCACTGCCTTCTGAGGCAGAGAATTCCACAGCTTCACAACTCTCTGACTGAAAAAGTTTTTCCTCATTTCCGTTCTAAATGGTCTGCCCCTTATTCTTAAACTGTGGCCCCTGGTTCGGGACTCCCCTAACATCGGGAACATGTTTCCTGCCTCTAACATGTCCAACCCCTTAATAATCCAGAACATGAACTCTCACCATGTGTAGGAAAGAACTGCAGATGCTGGTTTAAATCGAAGATAGACGCAAAATTAACTTCCACATTACCTGCTGTGTTTGTAGTTGAGTGTTTCTGACCGGCACACCTCAGTCGTTTAGAATTGATCACATTTCCTCCACCCTGACCCTCAACACTGCTGCTCCTCAAGGCTGAGAGAACAATCAGTGATGCTTTATTGTCACATGTGCCCAGAGACAGTGAGATGCTTTGTTGTTGTATACAAATCATGCAGCAGACCGCACCTGGGCAGTACGCAGAGAGTTGCCACCTTCTGGTACTGACAGAGTTGCAGAAGGTTCGTCGAGCAGTCTTATAGAAACATAGAAAGTAGGTGCAGGTGTAGGCCATTCGGCCCTTCGAGACTGCACCGCCATTCAATATGCCCACCGGAAATTGGATGAACAGCACCTCATATTTCGCCTGGGCAGTTTGCAGCCCAGTGGTATGAACATCGACTTCTCCAACTTTAGATAATTCCTCTGTCCCTCCCGTCCCCTCCCCCTTCCCAGATCTCCCTCTATCTTCCTGTCTCCACCTATATCCTTCCTTTGTCCCGCCCCCCTGACATCAGTCTGAAGAAGGGTCCCGACCCGAAACGTCACCCATTCCTTCTCTCCCGAGATGCTGCCTGACCCGCTAAGTTACTCCAGCATTTTGTGAATGAATCGATTTGTACCAGCATCTGCAGTTATTTTCTTATATTATTTTCTTATTCCGCCATTCAATATCATCATGGCTGATCATCCAACTCAGTAACCTGTACCTGCCTTCTCTCCATACCCCCTGATCCCTTTAGCCATAAGGGCCACATCTAACTCCCTCTTAAATATAGCCAATGAACTGGCCTCAACTACCCTCTGTGGCAGAGAATGTTCCAGCAGTGATGAATCAGCGGGGCTCAGGTTGTCGGCCACCCCGTGGTGAGCCCTGTCAACTGACCTCAATCAGGCGAACGACAACAAACGGAGACAGCAGAAGCAGAAGCGGCTTCATAACTTCTGCTGCCTCAAACGCAAGAAGAAGAAGAAGAAGATGATGAATCAGCACATGGCCAGAGGCAACCCTCCTCCAGCCCTGACAGCTGGACATGGCTGAGCCAGGCTCTGAGGCATTGCGAGCTGCCAAGAGCTTTGTGTATCTCTGAAATTTAGAAATGTTCAATTTAGTCCAATAAGTTTAAGTTGGGTGAAAAAAATCTGCTAAAATAAAATGTTATTGAGGTCATGCTCAACGCGGTCATGCTCTCGTGCGTTCAGTGGGATAAAATGCTTCACCCCTTCAGCTTCACTAAATGTGACCGACCTTTGTGTTCCTGGCAGGTCAGTTTCTGGATTGTTCGAGAGATCCTGACCGCTCAGACGTTGAAAATACGAGCGGAAATATTGAGCCACTTTATAAAACTCGCCAAGGTAGGCAAATGCTCTCTCTCGTGCTGAGAATATTTTGGATTCCATGAAATAAGTCCACAGGTTCTAGGAGCAGAATTAGGCCATTCGGCCCATCGAGTCCACTCCGCCATTCAATCATGGCTGATCTATCTCTCCCCCTCAACCCCTTTCTCCTGCCTCCTGCCTTCTCCCCATAACCCCTGACACCCGCACTAATCAAGAATCTATCAATCTTCACCTTAAAAATATCCACTGACTTGGCCTCCACAGCCCTCTATGGCAATGAATTCCACAGATTCACCACCCTCTGACTAAAGAAATTCCTCATCTCCTTTCTACAGGCACGTCCTTTTAATCTGAGGCTGTGGCCTCCAGTCCTAGACACTCCCACTAGTGGAAGCATCCTCTCTACGTCCACTCTATCCAGGCCTTTTGCAGTTCTGTAAGTTTCATTTAGGTCCCCCCTCATCTTTCTAAACTCCAGCGAGTACAGGCCCAGTGCCGACAAATGCTCATCATATGTTAACCCACTCATTCCTGGGATCCTGCTGATTCCTGCTGATCTATCTCTCCCCCTCAACCCCATTCTCCTGCCTCCTGCCTCCTCCCCATAACCCCTGACACCCGTACTAATCAAGAATCTATCAATCTTCGCCTTAAAAATATCCATTGACTTGGCCTCCACGGCCGTCTGTGGCAAAGAACTCCACAGATTTATCACCTTCTGACTAAAGAATTTATTTTGGACATTTGAAGTTACTCCTCAGAATGATGGGCTTGACCATTTTATGGGGCATATAAGAGACATCTGACTAAAGAAATTCCTCCTCATCCCGTTTCTAGGATTTCTAGTCACGGCTGAACTAATCTTTTCCCATCTCAGTACCTGTTTCCAAATCTGGTGCATATTTTCTGGGACTAATTTGGGAATCACTAAATGAACTTGACATCAAGCCTTTGGAAGGAGACATTCCCTTCCACCTCTGGCTTCACATTTCACGACTCTTCGATCTTTATCTCACACTTTTTGTCTTTTCATCTCTGCCGTTTGCCCAACCCTTCAGCCAATCAACCCCCTTTACCTGTATCCACCTATCACTTGTCAGGCCTTGTCCGGACCCTGCCTCTTGCAGCTTTCTCCCTCCTACTACAATTTATCAAGAAGGGTCCCAACCTGAAACATCACCTCCCCATGTTCTCCACACATGCTGCCTGACCCACTAAGTCACTCCAGCACTTTGTGTCTTTTTAAAACATTAGACAGGAGAATTGGCAAAAGGTTTGATTGAAAAGAGATATTTTAAGGAGCGCCTTCTGTAAGATGATGATCCTCCATTGAGGACAAAAGCAACTGACAGTGGAGTGATGAATACACTGGAAGGGCAGCACGGTGGCTCAGCAGTAGAGTTATTGCTTTACAACGCCAGAGACCCGGCTTCCATCCTGACCATGGGTGCTTGTCTGCACAGAGTTTGTACATTCTCCCTGCGTGACCTGCGAGGGTTTTTTCCCAAAATCTTCGGTGTCCTCCCACACTCCAAAGACGTACAGGTTTGTAGGTTAATTGGCTTGGTGTAAATGTAAAAATGTAAAATTGTCCCCAGTGTGTGTAGTATAGTGTAAATGTGCAGGAATCGCTAGTGGGTGCGGACTCGGTGGGCCGAAGGACCTGTTTTCCGTGCTGTATTTCTAAACCAAACTAAAACTAAGCTAGACTTGAAGATAGGGAGCGAGAATGCCTGTGGGACTGGTAGAGGCTGTAGAAATTTGG
Organism: Rhinoraja longicauda; assembly: GCF_053455715.1. Classification (NCBI taxonomy): domain Eukaryota; kingdom Metazoa; phylum Chordata; class Chondrichthyes; order Rajiformes; family Arhynchobatidae; genus Rhinoraja; species Rhinoraja longicauda. The sequence goes on along the minus strand of NC_135983.1, from coordinate 4,095,462 downwards.
GGGGATGAAATTAAGGAAGGATTAAAAAAATAGATTGGATGAAGCTTTTAAAAATGTATTTGAATGGGAGGCAGGAAGCACTGAGGCGTTGGATTACCATGTTTTGGAACAAGTTAAGAAATGAGCACCCAAGTCATGGTTAAGGACATCCATGTGGAGCAGCAGCAATGCGGTGCCATTTAAAAGGCTTTTGGAAAGGATAAGCAAGGAACAGAGGGATCATGTGCAGGCAGAAAAGATTAGGTTCACCTGGCATCATGTCCAGCATGGACATTGTGGGCCGAAGGGCCTGTTTCTGTGATGTACTGTCCTATCTTCTTGCCCCCAACTCTGATCAAAATTAGAATTCCCACTCTTTTACACCATTCATATGTCAATGTAGGAGGTAGACACAAAATGTCTATTAACTCATCAGGTCAGGCAGCATCTCTGGAGAGAAGGAATGGGTGACGTTTCGGGTCGAGACCCTTCCCAATCTCGTTGTACCCCTGTACAATGACAATAAAGATATATTGTATTGTATTGTATTGTATTCTTCAGACCCGACTCGACCCGAAACATCACCCATTCCTTCTCTTCAGTGATGCTCCCTGTCCCGCTGAGTTACGCCAGTATTTTGTGTCTATATCCGGTAGATTAACAGTCGGGTTGGGACCCTTCTTCAGTCAATACAATTTGTGTGACATGTACCCCAGCAGTTCCTGGCAACACCACCACCTGCAGATTCCCCTCCAAGCTGACTTGGGGAATATATCGCCATTCTTCCATTATCCCCGATTGTCAACGTCTGAGTCCATGATGCTGTTACAAGCCAGCTTCTCAGTTTACCTGTACCTCACCATATTTGCCTGCATGACAATAAACTCAAGACACATGGAACTGCAGATGCTGGAATCTTGAGTAAAACATAATCAGCACCGTGCCAGGCTTTGTCTGACCTCCACCTCTTCTCCAGCTTTCTTTCCCCCTTCGACGGTCAATCTGAAGATGGATGGTGCCCGTTACTGCCGATTGTCCATTACAACCGAGTGGGGGGGGGCGGGTAAAGCTTAACCTCAGGCAGGAAGAAGCGCGGCGTTGGGGAGGGGAGGGCTAAACTGGGGGGATGCCACAGCCGGGGAGCCGCAGTGCCACCGGCCCTATACGCGGTGGGCCAGGGATGGGCCCGGTTCTCACGCCGCTCGCGCTCTCCCCTCCCGCAACCACACGCTCCTGCCACACGGCACCAGCTCAGCGGGCAACTGGCGGAGGTGGAGGGGAGGTGATACAGGAGCCTCGTTCTGCTGCAGATGAAATTTGCAATATAGAGGTCCATTATGGTGAGAGCTCACTGTCATAGTGGGCAGTAGAGGTTGGCTGACCTGATAAGTGATGATGTTTAAAAATGTTGTTTTATATACTTCATGTTTAAGAAACAGTTAGACAGGTACATGGATAGGACATGTTTGGAGGGATATGGGCCAAACACGGGCAGGTGGGACTAGTGTAGCTGGGTCATGTTGGCCGGTGTGGACAAGTTGGGCCGAAGGGCCTGTTTCCACACTGTGTCACTCTATCACTTTATGACTCTACTTTGTTCTTCCTTTCAGAAACTGCTGGAGTTGAACAACCTCCATTCTCTCATGGCCGTGGTCTCTGGTCTGCAAAGTGCGCCAATCTTCAGGCTTTCCAAAACCTGGGCTGTAAGTTTGTGTTTGCTCTGATTTACTGTCTTGGGTCCTCGTGAGATTGGAAGGATTTTCACATTTCACCTACTCTACAAATCAAAAATACCGAGTTCATCATGTTAATGGTTTGGAACAGGGGATCTGAAACGTGTGTGGGACCTGCCCCACGATATATAAATAGCACACTAGAATCCAAGGCTCGCAGTCTAGCAGTCTAACCAAATGCACATAATTTGTCCACAGACGGCTGTGGAGGCCAAGTCAAGGGATTTTTTAAGGCAGAGACAGATAGATTCTTGATTAGTGCGGGTCTCAGGGGTTATGGGGCGAAGGCAGGAGAATGGGGTTAGGAGGGAGAGATAGATCAGCCGTGATTGAATGGCGGAGTAGACTTCATGGGCCAAATGGCCTCATTCTGCTCCTATCACTTATGACCTTATCCACATGTTTGACGTGTTCACTGGGCTCCAGTGGCTGTCAGTCTGAGGTCAGCAACAAAGTGGAAAGATTCCAAGCTCTGCCTGAGATTGTAAAATCAAAATCACTAGGAAACAGAATCAAAGCAATGATCTCAATATAAAGAGGGCATGTGTTGTCGTATGGAGCACAACAGCAACATAGAACTAAAATGTATTAAAAAGGAACTGCAGACGCTGGTTTATACCAAAGGTAGACACAAAATGCTGGAGTAACGTGATCTGCTGTGTTACTCCAGCATTTTGTGTCTATCTTCAGCAACATAGTGCTGTTAGATGAATGTGCACAGCGGTAGAGTTGCTACATTTTACAGCGTCAGGGACCCAGGTTCGATCCTGACTACAGATGCTTTCTATCTGGAGTTTGTACCTTCTCCCCTTGCATTCAAGAGAGAGCTAGATAGAGCTCTTAAGGATAGCGGAGTCAGGGGGTACGGGGAGAAGGCAGGAACGGGGTACTGATTGAGAATGATCAGCCATGATCACATTGAATGGCGGTGCTGGCTCGAAGGGCCGAATGGCCTCCTCCTGCACCTATTGTCTATTGTCTATTGTCCCCGTGACTGCGTGGGTTTTGATGGTCTCAGTTTTGTCACACGGAGCACAACAGCAATATAGAATTTTTAGTTCAGTTTGGTTTATTGTCACGTGTACCGCGGTACCGTGAAAAGCGTTTTTGCTGCATGCGACCCACTCAGTGGAAAGACTATACATGATTACGATCAAACTGTCCATAGTGTACAGATACAGGATAAAAGGAATAACGTTTAGTGCAAGGCAAAGTCCAGTTACGTCCAATTAAAGATAGCCTGAGTGTCCCCAGTGAGGTAGAAGGGAGGTCAGGACCGCTCTCTAGTTGGTGAGAGGGCGGTTCGTTTGCCTGGTAGCAGCTGGAAAGAAAATGTTCCTGAATCTGGAGTTGTGCATTTAAAAACATCTGTACCTCTTGCCCGATGGGAGAGGGGAGAAGAGTGAGTGAGACTGGTCCTTGATGATGCTGCTGGCCTTGCCGAGGCAGCGTGAGGTGTAGACGGAGTCAATGGGAGGGAGGTTGGTTTGCGTGACGGTCTGGGCTGCGTCCACAATTCTCTGCAATTTCTCGCGGCCTTGGATGGAGCTGTTCCCAAACTGTGACACGATTGCATTCATTTTTCTTTTAAGAACCTTGTGCAATGGGTGTAACGCGTGGCTTAGCCACGCTGTACCAACAGCGCTGTTCCATTTTTACTCAGCAGCAACGTGTGTGTGTGTGTGTGTGTGTGTGTGTTTAATTAGTAAAACAGGAGCTTATTGTTGGGGTAGACAACCAATGTGGCAGTGTGAACGACTGGAGTTCTGTCCAAAGGGGCAGTGAAGTGGGATCGAGTCTGGAATTGGGATTGTGGACTGGCGGGAGGGAGGGAGGGAGGGAGGGATGGAGGGGAACTGGAGCTCCGAGCCAACGGAAAGAGAAAGGATGGGGAAAGACTGGAATTTTGAAAGGGGATGTGGCGGATTTATAGTGCCAACCCCTGGCGCCCGAGCCCAGCTATGTATTTTTGCAGAGACTTTGAAACCTTCCCTTTCTCTCTAAAGTTCAGCCAACAATGATTGTTCAATGCGTTCCTCATTTGGGTTCATACAGGTAGTTCTTCTGTTTTCTTTTCTTGAAGCCGAAAATTGCTAAGAAATCTATCATTTTTTGAAAATCGCAATATAAAAACAATTGTCCCATGGGGAGTAAAGGAGTTAGGAGCTGGAAAGTTTCTCCCACATGATTTTCAGAAACAAAGGTCTTTTTAATAGCTATGTTTATTTTCATTACTGCAAGCTAAAAATACTAAAGGCTCTATGTTATATTATTTAATAGAGTATCATTGTACAATATCAATAGATGTGATTTCTTGTCAATTTAAACAACCTCCTGTAGTGAAGCTGGCAGTTAAGTTCTTAAGAAACAATGGTTACATGGAAACAGTTTTTTCCCCCCGAAGACTGTTTCTTTTACCCAAGGCAGCTTTTTTTAGGCTTGTTAATTTGCAAAGTAACTTTTAAGTGGTTCCCTAGTTCCTAAATTGCGTTAAAACCGATTCAGCCTGTGTAATACTAAAAGTCTTCCTTAATTCTTTAGTTTCGTTTATTGTCAGTGAAAAGCTTTTGTTGCATTCTAGTCAGTCAGCGGAAAGACAACGCGTGATTACAATCGAGCCTTCCACAGTGTACAGATAGATGCATGATAAAGGGAGTAATGGGAATAAGGTTTAGTGCAAGATAAAGCCAGTAAAGTCCAATCAAAGATAGTCCGATGACCTTCAATGAGGTGGATAGTAGTTCAGCACTGCTCTCTGGTTGTGGTAGGATGGTTCAGTTGCCTGACAACAGCTGGGAAGAAACTGTCCCTGAATCTGGAGGTGTGCGTTTTCACACTTCTATACCTCTTGCCTGATGGGGGAGGGGAGAAGAGGGAGTGGTCAGGGTACGACTTGTCCTTTATTTTGCTGCTGGCCTTGCCGAGGCAGCGTGAGCTGTAAATTGTTCGCTCGTGTTGCATCCAATTAGAGTTGTGGAAATATGTGTTATAAAAGGGGTGGCACAGCGGTAGAGTTGCTGCCTTGCAGTGCCAGAGACCCGGGTTCGATCCTGACTGCGGGTGCTTTCTGTACGGAGTTTGTACGTTCTCCCCGTGACCTGCGTGGGTTTTCACCCAGATCTTCGGTTTCCTCCCACACTCCAAAGACGTGCAGGTTTCTGGGTTAATTGGCTTGGTATCAATGTAAATTGTCCTCGGTGTGTGTAGGATAGTGCTAGGGTGCGGGGATCGCTGGTCGGCGTGGACTCGATGGGCCGAAGGGCCTGTTTCCGTGCTGCATCTCTAAAACTCAAACTAAAGCTAAGAGAACTGCCTGTACTTATTCGCAAGAACTGGACATTGTGCCCTTTATTTTGGCCATTTGAACTTTCTCCTCAGTGACGATCTTGACCATTCAATGAGGCAGATAAGAGTCCATCTTGCTCGTGGTTATGGAGTTGCAAGCAAGCCAATCTGAGTATAACTTGCAGTTTTCATTCTCTGTACGACAGAGGTGACCAGATAGATTTTGTAGCTAAAAAAGACATAAAGTGCTGGAATAAAACGACGGGTCAGGCAGCATTTCTGGAGAACATGGACAGGCGACGTTTTGCTCAAGAAGAAACCTGAACAAGGGTCCTGACCCGAAACGTGACCTATCCAGGACCTATCCAGGCGGCACGGTGGCGCAGCGGTAGAGTTGCTGCCTAGCAGTGAATGCAGCGCCGGAGACTCAGGTTCGATCCTGACTACGGGCGCCGTCTGTACGGAGTTTGTACGTTCTCCCCGTGACCTGCGTGGGTTTTCTCCGAGATCTTCGTTTCCTCCCACACTCCTAAGACGTACAGGTATGTCGGTTAATTGGCTGGGCAAATGTAACAATTGTCCCTAGTGGGTGTAGGATAGTGTTAATGTGCGGGGATCGCTGGGCGGTGCGGACCCAGTGGGCCGAAGGGCCTGTTTCTGCGCTGTATCTCTAAATCTAAATAAAAATCTAAATCTAAATTCAGAGATTCTGCCTGACCCTCCGAGATACTCCAGCACTTTGTGCCATTTTTTGTAAATCGACATCTGTAGTTTCTTGTGTCTGGGTTTCATGACAACTTGGCAATTTCACGATCAGTATCAGGCCCACTCTTCTCATCCAAGATTTGTTTGATTCAACGCAGGTTCCCCAAATTGGGGATTATAATTTTGGGGTAGTGTTTGAACTCGTGCCTCTGGGTCACTACCCCAGGAGTTGCTCCACACAAGGCATAATGTCGGGTTGCATCAGAGCTTGGTTTTGGAGTAGCTCTGCCCAACACCGCCAGAAATTGCAGAGAGTTGTGGATCTGGTCCAGTCCATCACACAGACCACACTCCCCACCATCGACTCCATCTACACTTCAGCCACAAGCAGCCAACATAATCAAAGACGTCCCACCGAAGTCGTTACGACTTCTCCCCTCTCCCATCGAGCAAAAGATACAGAATTGTGAAACTAGGCACCGCCAGAAACAATTTCTTTGTTATTCAGGCTTCTGTCCGATTCACCTCTACCCCATTGCGGACATTGGACTTTGTCTCTGTAACTGGTGCGCTACAATGCTGAGAACTATATTCTGCACTCTGTATCTTCCCCTTTGCTCCACCTATTGTACTTGAGTTTGATTCACAAAATGCTGGAGTAACTCAGCAGGTCAGACAGCATCTCAGGAGAGAAGGAATGGGCGACGTTTCGGGTCGAGACCCTTCTTCAGTCTGAAACGTCACCCATTCCTTCTCTCCTGAGATGCTGCCTGACCTGCTGAGTTACTCCAGCATTTTGTGAATAAATACCTTCGATTTGTACCAGCCTCTGCAGTTATTTTCTTATAGTACTTGAGTTTGACATAATTGTCAGCATTTTGTGTCTATTTTCCAGCATTATACCAATGATGACACTTGGTTAATTGCCTGCAGAGGTTTGGTTTACTTTAGTTTTGAGATACAGCATGGAAGCAGGCCCTTCGGCACACTTAGACTGCACGGACCAACAATCACCCACACACTAGTTCTCTCCTGCAAACTACAGAAGCCAAATTAACTTACAAATTTGCACGGCTTTGAAGTGTGGGAGGAAACCCACACGGTCACATGGAGAACGTGCAAACTCTGCGCAGACTGCACCGGTGGTCAGGATCGAACCTGGGTCTCTCTCGCTGTGAGGCAGCAACTCTACCGCTGCGCCACCGTGCCGCCCTAAGGTCGCACATAGCTCTTTGAGACATCTGTGAGCAAATATATAGAGTAAAGAAAAGCTTTTAAAATTCTAGGACGATCAAAGGAGGTGAAGAGAGACATGAACGTGAAGGTTGGAGATCAGCCATCACTTTATATTGGCTTGGTGCAGGGGAACATACTTGCATTCCTACTGTGGCAGGGATGTGCCAGAGCACTGCTGAATGCAGGGACGTTTGACGGCCAGATTATACATACAATCTCCCACAAACAAGGTGAAAAGCTTAGTCTTAGGGTTATTATTGTTACATATACGAAGGTATAGTGAAAAGCTATGTTTTGCATGCTGTTCACTCAAATCAGGTAATACTGTTTTCAGACTTTATGACTCTACAACCTACCCTGGGCATCGCTGGAATTTAGAAGATTGAGGGGGGATCCTATAGAAACTTACAAAATTCTTAAGGGGCTGGACAGGCTAGATGCAGGAAGATTGTTCCCGATGTTGGGGAAGTCCAGAACAAGGGGTCACAGTTTAAGGATAAGGGGGAAGTCTTTTAGGACCGTGATGAGAAAGTTTTTTTTCACACAGAGAGTGGTGAATCTGTGGAATTCTCTGCCGCAGAAGGTAGTCGAGGCCAGTTCATTGGCTATATTTAAGAGGGAGTTAGATGTGGCCCTTGTGGCTAAAGGGATCAGGGGGTATGGAGAGAAGGCAGGTACAGGATACTGAGTTGGATGATCAGCCATAATCATATTGAATGGCGGCGCAGGCTCGAAGGGCCGAATGGCCTACTCCTGCACCTATTTTCTATGTTTAGATTTATTATTGTCACGTGTGCCGAGGTACAGTGAAAAGCTTTGTTCTGCTTGCTATTCAATCAAATCAGATAATACTATACTTAAATACAGAGTACAGGGTATAGTTCTCACCATCAAGGTACATCAGCTCCATAGACAAAGCCAATGTCCGCAATGGGGTAGAGATTCATAAGTTTACATTCAGAAGAGATAGGAGCAGAATTAGGCCATTCGGCCCATCAAGTCTACACCATTCAACCATGGCTGATCTATCTCTCCCTCCTAACCCCATTCTCCTGCCTTCTTCCCATAAACCCTGACACCCGCACTAATCAGGAATCTGCCAAACTCTGCCTTAGAAATATCCATTGACTTGGCCTCTGCAGCCTTCTGTGGGAAAGAATTCCACAGATTCACAGAATCACACTAAAGAAATTCCTCCTCATCTCCTTCCTAAAAGAATGTCCTTTAATTCTGAGGATGAGGTGAATGGGACAGTAACCTGGCTTATGGAAGGGCTGTTCAGAAGCCTGATAACAGAGGGGAGGAAGCTGTTCCTCAGTCTGGTGGTGCGCGCTTCCAAGCTTCTGTACCTTCTGCCCGATGGGAGGAGGTAGAAGAGTGAATGACCGGGGTGGGACAAGTCTTTGATTATATAGGTTAATTGGCGTCTGTCAATAGCCCCTAGTGTGTAAGCAGTGGATGTGAAAGGGGAGGGAGAGAGGGGTTGTTACAGGTTACCTATAGTTGGAGAATTCATTGTTCATACTGATGGGTTGATAGACATTGTAAATCCCTAGTTCAGCCAGAGGAAACACCAACCCTGCATTGCCTGAATAGTCTGCATAGATCAGTCTGAAGAAGGGTCTCGACCCGAAACGTCACCCATTCCTTCTCTCCAAGATGCTGCCTGACCCGCTGAGTTACTCCAGCATTCTGTGATATCAGCCCTGCATATACCATGTTGATCCCCATAAGTAGTGTGTGAATCACCCACGTTAAATGCATAGTTATAAATTGAATGAGAATATCTTGAATCAATGCGACACCAAAGAGGCCTGGAGAGTTAAACCAAGCCTGACATTCTGCTCACCGTTTGTTTGATATTGTATGAGTTTGTGTTATCAACAGGATTGTTTCTGGCAGTTTTAAACTGATCCATGTTACTAATTCGGTATTACGGCCCCGAAATCCGGGCATGTAACCACCAACAAAATGATCAGCCGTGACTGTAATGATCTGGTCAACCTGACAACAATATCAGGCCTCCACGCCCATGTGCTCCATGCACAAATCCAGAGGTTGCCCTGCCTACTTCCCTTCATCCTGTATCTGTACACTGTAGACGGCTAGATTGTACTCATGTACAGTCTTTCCGCTGACTGGATAACATTCACTGTACCTCAGTACATGTGACAATAAACTAAATTATCAACCTTATAATCTCTGATGAGTTATCTCATTGAAACATATGGAATGAGTTGCCAGTGGAGATAGCTGAGGCAGGCACTGTAAGTGTTCAAAACCTGTCCATAGACACAAAATGCTGGAGTAATTCCAGGCGGGACAGGCTGCATCTCTGGAGAGAAGGAATGGGTGTCGTTTCGAGTCGAGATCCTTCTTCAGACTGATTCATCCGTCTGAAGAATCGTCTCGACCCGAAACGTGATCAGTCTGAAGAAGGATCTCGACCCGAAACGTCACCCATTTCTTCTCTCCAGGGATGCTGCCTGCCCGCTGAGTTACTCCAGCATTTTGTGTCTACCTTCGGTTTAAACCAGCATCTGCAGTTCCTTCCTACATATTTAAAACCTGCCCATCTAATTGCTCTGCCTACTTCCATTCTAACCTTTAGATGCAATCAATAATGACCATGACTGTGGATGGCTACCTGTTTAATCCCTTTTCCTGTCTGAAATTAAGGAATTGTTGAATGAGATATAACTGAGCTTTGTGTAGGAAGGAACTGCAGATGCTGGTTATACCATAGATCGACACAAAATGCTGGAGTAACTCACTTTGGTCAGGCAGCATCTCTGGAGAAAAGGTATAGGTGATGTTTTGGATCGAGACCCTTCTTTAGACTCGAGCTTCACATAAGCATTGCATAACTGAGCTTTATATGACAACGTCTCGGGTCTGGAACTTGCCAAAGATAGACATGTAAAGCTGGAGTAACTCAGATGGACAGGCAGCATCTCTGGAGAGAAGGAATGGGTGACGTTTTGGGGTTGAGAAACTACTTCAGTTCTCTGACCCCTTTTGTCCTGACCACCACACTCATAGAATAAGCTAAGTCTGAATAAACTAATAAGTCTGTTTTTCCAGAGATGCTGCCTGACCTGCTGAGTTAGTCTAGTATCTTGTGTTCACCTGTGGTGTAAGCCAGCGTCTGCATTACCAAGATGCCCAATCTTCACTAGTCCCTACTGCCCACGTTTGGCCCTCTAACCCTTTCCTATCCATCTACGTGTCCAAGCAGATGGCCAGGTTTTAAACACTGTTGGATAGACACAAAATGCTGCAGCAACTCAGCGGGACAGGCAGCATCTCAAGAGAGACGTATCGGAATTACACCCTTCTTCAAACATTGTTATAGTGCCTGCCTCAGCCCTCTCTTCTGGCAGCTCATTCCATATGTTTCAATAAGAGAACTCATCGGAGTTTATAAGTTTGATCGTTTCGTTTTTGTCACGTGTACTCAGGTACAAGTGAAAAGCTTTTTTGTTGTGTGCTATCCAGTCCAGTCAGCGAAAAGACTATACATGATCACAATCAAGCCGTCTACATCATACGGATATAGGATGAAGGGGGATAATGTTTAGTGCAAGGTGAAGTCTGATTAAAGATAGTCCGAGGGTCTCCAATGAGATAGATGGTAAGTCAGGACCGCTTCTAGCTGGTGATAGGATGGTTCAGCTGCCTGACAACAGCTGGGAAGAAACTGTCCCTGAATCTGGAGTTGTGCGTTTTCACACTTCTGTACCTCTTTGCCTGATGGGAGAGGGGAGAAGAGGGAGTGGCCGGGGTGAGACTGGTCTTTGATTATGCTGCTGGCCTTGCCGAGGCAGCGTGAGGTGTAAAGCGTAAAAGGCAGAGCCCCGAGCTATTTGTATGACGATCCATCCTTAGCAAACCTTCTCTGAAGCTCCTCCAATGAAATTATATTTTTCCGTAAGTACCATTAAAAACCATGAAAAACTCTTTGCAGTCCCCTACCGATGCTGCCCAAATTACCCACTCCATCCTCAACCCTTCTCGTTTCCGGTGCGAGTTTCTTTTTACCCACATGATGTGCCAACCAAGTTCAATGTTTCTGTGAAGCTTACAGCTCAATGCCAAGTTGTGGGTAGTAGTTGATGCCACGAGCCACACTGCTTGGGTTCTGTTCATAAATTATAGGAGCAGAATGAAGCCATTCGGCCCATCAAGTCTACTCCACCGTTTAATCATGGCAGATCTATCTCTCCCTCTCAATCCCATTCTCCTGCCTTCTCCCCATAAACCCTGACACCCGTACTAATCAAGAACCTATCTATCTCTGCCTTAAATATATCCATTGACTTGGCCTCCACAGCCGTCGATGGCAATGAATTCCACAGATTCACCACCCTCTGACTAAAGATTAAGCTGAATCTAACTGATTGAGAATGATCAACCCTGATCACATTGAATGGCGGTGCTGGCTCGAAGGGCCGAATGGCCTTCTCCTGCACCTGTTGTCTATTGTCTATTGAATCGCTACTTGCACAACTACCAACGCACATGGACGTATTTTTGAGCATTTGTTAGGCTTAGTGTAGTTTAGAGATACAGCGTGGAAACAGGCCCTTCGGCCCACCGAGTCTGCGCCGACCAGCGATCCCCACACACTAACACTATCCTACACACACCAAGGACAATTTACAATTTTACCGATGCCAATTAACCTGCAAGCCTGTTTGTCTTTGGAGTGTGGGAGGAAACCGGAGCACCCGGAGAAAACCCACAGAGGGAGAATGTACAAACTCTGTACGGACAGCACCTGTAGTCAGGATCGAACCCCGGGTCCCTGGCGCTGCGAGGCAGCAACTCTCCTGCCGAACCACCCCTGCTGCTAACGTTCATCAGGATTACTCATCGGAGTTGACACGTCAGAGTGCCGAGCTGTTCGTGTTACGATCCCTGCCTAGTAAACCTTCTCTGGAGCTCCTCCAATGAAATGATATTTTTTCCTTAAGTCGGGGGTCCAAAATGATTCCCAGCCCTGCACTAACGTTGCCCAGATGAGCGTGCAACTGATTTGTGTGTTTCGACTTCCAAATCTGTGTGGGGGCCATTGTACTTGTTCCAACAAATATGTAGCGTGGAGATGCTGTCTGTAGGGAGCCTGTTGACGTATTTTGTGTGAACTAATGAGTATGAAGCCTCCTCACTGTATGGCTCTCCGCCTGATGAATATTGAGTTCTTCGAGGCTGAGGGATAGATGGTTGCATTCCTTATCCATCTGGCTGGTCGGATCATGTCAAGCCATGGTGGACTGGGTGGAACGAGGTTTGCCGTCACCATCAGTTGCGCTTCCAGAGTTGAGAGCTGATTTATACACCATTTCTTTTGATCCAATTCCCAAATGGCCTTTCTGGTTCCGCCTCAAGGCAATCTATCCGCCCGATATTCCGTTTCCTTGATTCCCTCTCAAACTGGTGCTGTTGGTTAGTGTTTGTTGCCCATCCAAACATAGCCCCCAGGAAGGTTGTGCTGAGTCAGTTTCTTCAACCTCTGCTGTCCTTCTGCTGAACTATCTCTTTCGGTGGCTGTTGGAGAGGATTTAGACCCTTCGTCAGACTTCTCGACCGGAAACGTCCCGCTTTCCTGCTCTCCCGAGATGCTGCCTGACCCGCTGAGTTACTCCAGCATTTTGTGTCCACCTTCGATTTAAACCAGCATCTGCAGTTTATCTCCTGCAGATGGAACGTCAATGATACGTATCGAATGGTATACTTATCGTATACTTATCGAAACGTATAAGATTATTAAGGGGTTGGACACGTTAGAGGCAGGAAACATGTTCCCAATGTTGGGGGAGTCCAGAACAAGGGGCCACAGTTTAAGAATAAGGGGTAGGCCACTTAGAACTGAGATGAGGAAAAACTTTTTCAGTCAGAGAGTTGTAAATCTGTGGAATTCTCTGCCTCAGAAGGCAGTGGAGGCCAATTCTCTGAATGCATTCAAGAGAGAGCTAGATAGAGCTCTTAAGGATAGCAGAGTCAGGGGGTATGGGGAGAAGGCAGGAACGGGGTACCGATTGAGAATGATCAGCCATGATCACATTGAATGGTGGTGCTGGTTCAAAGGGCCGAATGGCCTCCTCCTGCACCTATTGTCTATTGTCTATTGTCTATTGATACTTCCATGTCCAGGAGAGGAAGGTGAACTGTTCCCACGTGCCTCCTGCCCATGGTCTTCCACGCGGTCGTGGGTGCTGATGGAACAGATGTATGGAGATCTTTTTTGACGCCATGGATAGTGATTGGTGCCTTGGGTGCTTTGGAGATGTGGTCAGCCCACTCTGAGGTGCTCTACCAACAGTGGAAAGGCGTTCGGACGGCTGTAGATGAGTCAGTCACCACAGTGTACCCAGCCCTTGTTCTGTAGTGACGTGACGTGTCCTGTTGGGTTTCCAGTAATTGGTAACTCTGCTAATTTTGATAGTGAGGAATTTGCCAGCGGTCATGTTGGTGAATGGCAAGAAGTAATTGGACTCCATCTTGAGTTTGAGTTTAGTTTATTGTCACATGCACTGAGGTACAGTGAAACGCTTTTGTTGCGTGCTAACCAGTCAGCGGAAAGACAATACATGATTACAATCGAGCCGTCCCTGAGGTCCATGTTAAACTTTCCCCTTCTCAATTTAAGCTTTGCCCTCTGGTTTTAGAATCCTGTATCCTGGTTACCCTGGGAAAAGATTGTGAGTGCACACTTTATCCATGCCCCTCGTGATCTTGTACATCCATCAATGGAGGCTCCGTCATTGCCTGTGTTCAAAGCGGAGGTTGAACTTTTGGTTATTAATGAAAATAAGGGATTTGGGGATTGGTCAGGAAAATAGAATTTAGGGGGAGGATATCAGCCGTGATTCTGCTGAATGGTTTGATGGGTAAAATGGCCTTTTTCCTGCTCATTTGCTCTTATGTCATGTTAACAACTTATCAGAGAGGGTTTTATTTTAGAATTTAGATTTCCAATATGGAATCAGACCCTTCGGCCCACCGAGACCATGGAGACCATCGATAGCCCGTTCACTCTCATTCTATGTTATTTGCACGGCGGCACGGTGGCGCAGCGGTAGAGTTGCTGCCTTGCAGCGAATGCAGCGCCGGAGACTCAGGTTCGATCCTGATTACGGGCGCCGTCTGTACGGAGTTTGTACGTTCTCCCCGTGACCTGCGTGGGTTTTCTCCGAGATCTTCCATTTCCTCCCACACTCCAAAGACGTACAGGTATGTAGGTTAATTGACTGGGTAAATGTAAAAATTGTCCCTAGTGTGTGTAGGATAGTGTTAATGTGCGGGGATCGCTGGGCGGCGCGGACTCGGTGGGCCGAAGGGCCTGTTTCCGCACTGTATCTCTAAATCTAATTCTAAATCTAAATCTAAAATCTATTCCACTTTCTCGTGTGTAGGACAATAACTGCAGATGCTGATTCAAACAGAAAATAGACACAAAATGCTGGAGTAACTCAGCAGGTCAGGCAGCATCTCAGGAGAGAAAGAATGGGTGACGTTTCGGGTTGAGACCCTTCTTCAGGCTGATGTCAGGAGAGGGGGCGGGCCAAAGATAGGATGTAGTAGGAGACAGGAAGACAGTGGGAGAACTGGGAAGGGGGAGGGGAAAGAGAGGGACAGAGGAGCTATCTGAAGTTAGAGAAGTCAACGTTCATACCGCTGGGGTGTAAACTGCCCAAGTGAAATATGAGGTGCTGTTCCTCCAATTTGCGCTGGGCCTCACTCTGACAATGGAGGAGGCCCATGACAGAAAGGTCAGACTGGGAGTGGGAGGGGGAGTTGAAGTGCTGAGCCACCGGGAGATCAGGTTGGTTAAGGCGGACTGAGCGAAAGTGTTGAGCAAAAGGATCGCCAAGCCTGCGTTTGGCCTGCGTACTGGTCTACACATTAGTGGCAGTTTACACTGGCCATTTAACCCACTCACATGGCTTGATGGGTACATTTGGTGAATTGGAAATTGCGTGCTAGCAGAAGCTAAATGTAATAAATGACAACATTAATGAAGGGTCCTGACCCAAAATGACACTTATCTATGTTCTCCAGAGATGTTGCCAGACGTGCTGAGTTACTCCAGTATTTTGTGTCCTTTTGTGTATTAACCAGCATCTGCAGTCCCATGTTTCTGACTAAGCTGAAGGTTTTCCTTTGTATAGTGTAACATCCTTATGCTGTGTAAATGTGAAGGTTTAAAGGCCTAGGGGGCACTGTCGCTACTCGCCTTGTCCATGGACCATCAACACTTGCCTCGCTGTTCACTGCCGACAGCTGAGATTAGTAGCGCGATAAACGGCAATCCCTTTAATCTCCGCATTTGTTGCAGTAGTTCTAGCTGCAGACCAGTGAACACTATATGAATCGCCACAGTCCGTCACGCTCAGCCAAAGACACGCCGGCAATTTGGAGCGTCTGTTTCTAGTCACTCGTTAGGTTCAGTGTAGTTTATTGTCACGTGTACCGAGGTACAGTGAAAAGCTTTAGTTGCGTGCTATCCACTCAGTGGAAGGACTATACATGATTACAATCATGTACTAACTGTGTGAGTATGCACCTGTGTGCACATGTTTGTGTGTATGTGCGAATGCGCATGTGTATGTGGTGTGTGTACGTAAACATGTGTGTGTGGTGTGTGTATGCATGTATGTGTGTGCCTGCATATGTGTGTGATGTGTGTGTCTGCTTGCAAGTGTGTGCACATGCATGTGTGTATGTGTACATGTGTGTGGTGTGTGTACGTCCATGTGTGTGTGGTGTGTGTGCATGTGTGGTGTGTGCGCAAGTGTATGTGACTGCATGTGTGGGTGGGATAGATGTGTGCTGCATGCGTGTGTGTGCATGTCATGTGTATGCATGTATGTGTGCGTGCATGTGTGTGCGGTGTATGTGCGCAAGTCTGTGTGTGTGTCTGTGTGCATGTGTGTGTGCACTCATGTGTGTGTAAGGGTGGTGTGTGCACATGCCTGCATGACTGTGCATGTGCGGTGGTTGTGAGTGTGGTGTGTGTGTACGGTGTGTGTTTGTGGTGTTGCATGTGTAGTGTGTGTGTGGTGTGTGTGTGGTGTGTACATGTGGTGTGTGTATGTGTGGTGTGTGTGGGGTGTGTGTGGTGTCTGTGCTTGTGGTCTGTGTCCGTGTGGTGTGTGTGCGTGTGGCGTGTGTGTGTATGATGCGTGCGTGTAGTGTGTGGGGTGTGTGTGGTGCGTGCGTGTGTGTGGTGCATGTGTGCATGTGGTGTGTGTTCGTGTGGTGTGTGTGTTCGGGGTGTGTGTGCGCATGTGTGGTGTGGTGCGTGCGTGTGATGTGTGTGCGTGTGGTGTGTGTGTGCGTGTGGTGCGTGCGTGTGGTGTGTGTGCGTGTGGTGTGTGTGCGTGTGTGGTGTGTTTATGCGTGTAGGCCTGTGGTGTGTGCACATGCCTGCATGACTGTGCATGTGTGGTGGTTGTGAATGTGGTGTGTGTGTGTTTGTGGAGTGTGTGTGGTGTAGTGCGTGCGTGCGTGTGGTGTGTGTGTGGTGCGTGTGTGCATGTGGTGTGTGTGTGTGAGTGGTGTGTGTGGGCGTGTGTGGTGTGATGCGTGCATGTGGTGTGATGCGTGCATGTGGTGTGTGCGTGGGTGTGTGGTGTGTGCGTGTGCGTGTGGTGTGGCGTGTGGGCCTGTGGTCTCCTGCACCATATCAAGTGCTGATATAATCCAAAAACAAAAAAACCTGCCGATGCCAAAAAGACACCAAGTGGTGTAAGCACTCAATGCATCAGGGAGGATCTGTGGAAGAGAGAGAGAGAGAGAGAGAGAGAGAGAGAGAGAGAGAGGGAGAGAGAGAGAGTTAAAGTTTCAGGGCAACAATCATTCTTGTGAAAGATTATTGACCTGACCTACTCACTGATGTTCTCTCCATGGATGCTGCCCGACCTGCTGAGTATTGCTAGCATTGCCCCACGCTACATAGTGGTGTTGTTGCTCAGAGTGGAGTGGTGAACGTTGAGGGGGAGGGGGTGGGACAAAATGAATAAAGACACAAAGTGCTGGAGTAGCTCAGCGGGCCAGGCAGCACCTCTGGGGAACATGGAGAGGTGGTGCTTTGGAAACGTATGAGAGTGATGAAGGCGGATGGGGTGAGAGGGGAGGAGCAGTGGAACTCTGTGCTGGTTGCGTCTGGGGGGGAGGGGGAGGGGGAGGGGGAGCAGAACACTGCCACATGGAGGAGACACGGGTGAGGAAGCTACCACCATTCAATGTGATCATGGCTGATCATTCTCAATCAGTACCCCGTTCCTGCCTTCTCCCCATACCCCCTGACTCCACTATCCTTAAGAGCTCTATCTAGCTCCCTCTTGAATGCATTCAGAGAATTGGCCTCCACTGCCTTCTGAGGCAGAGAATTCCACAGATTCACAACTCTCTGACTGAAAAAGCTTTTCCTCATCTCAGTTCTAAATGGCCTACCCCTTATTCTTAAACTGTGGCCCCTGGTTCTGGACTCCCCCAACATTGGGAACATGTTTCCTGCCTCTAACGTGTCCAACCCCTTAATAATCTTATACGTTTCGATAAGATCTCCTCTCATCCTTCTAAATTCCATTGTATACAAGCCTAGTCGCTCCAGTCTTTCAACATATGACAGTCCCGCCATTCCGGGAATTAACCTAGTGAACCTACGCTGCACGCCCTCAATAGCAAGAATATCCTTCCTCAAATTTGGAGACCAAAACGGCACACAGTACTCCAGGTGCGGTCTCACTAGGGCCCGGTACAACTGCAGAAGGACCTCTTTGCTCCTATACTTAACTCCTCTTGTTATGAAGGCCAACATTCCATTGGCTTTCTTCACTGCCTGCTGTACCTGCATGCTTCCTTTCAGTGACTGATGCACTAGGACACCCAGATCTCGTTGTACGTCCTATTCCTACCACCAAAGTGGATAACCTCACACTTATCCACATTGAACCGGGGAATCTTGTGCCGTGAGGCGGCCATTCTACCAGGCCACTCTACCACAGGAGTGTGGTCGCGTTGAGTTGCGCCGCCACCTAAAATGGCGCCCATCCATGTTCTCCAGAGATGCTGCCCGTCCCGCTGCGTATATGTGTACGTTCTATTCCTCCCTGAACTCCACTGGCTCCAACCGCAGTGCTGTGGCGTGCAGTTCCTGACACTGTACCTTGGCACGCCACCCCCTGCCATTTCCACTCAGCTACCAGGCAACTCTTGGCAGCGCTGGCTCCGTTTTTGTTGCTAAGTAATATTAAGATGTTGTGTACCTTATGTTTTAATTTGGCTTCTCGACCATTTTTTTTCGAATGAGGAAATCCAGTAGACATGACTCAAAGTATAGCTGGCCGCGATATTTATGTGCATTCTTTCTGAAATATTTCATAATTCCATGCTGCATTGTGGGCTCACTGAGCTGATATTAAATAAGTCGCCCTGCTCGAGACGTGCTGGGCTCCCGAATTGTCTCCATACTCTTTGGGCTTGCTGATGTTGAACGAGGCATGAATCACGCGCAAAGAGTGCGGTGAAACGTCCTTATTAATATTGAAGTTGAAACAGAATCCTGTTGGCAGTTTGTACGCTTGCCAACGAAACCAATTCAACCGTGACTCCACCGAGTCGCAAGGAGTGAGCCTGGGGATAGGAGACGCTATGTCAGCTCACCTCCCGGTCATTGGCCTGGATGTGCAGATTACAACGTGGTGGTTGTATTTGTGCGTCGGAATAACTTTGTTCTACAAACTGGTAAAACAATGAAAACTCTTTTATTTATTATGCCGCTTCCCCTGGAGTCAGGCAGGATTTTCCTGGTGAACCGTTTAAAATTCAGTGGAGATGGGGACGGGGTTTGTACACGGGGATTTGACCTTTTGAGCGTGGATTTGCTTCACATAAAGTCAACCTCATCACATTCCTTCATCTTCCACTGGACACATCATGATGCTCATTGCTTGTGAGTTAACGATTCCAGGGACCGTTGGTGCGATGGATTAAATGGTGCTCAGGGCCCTTTAAGCTCTTAATGCTTTTTAAGATGTACGGGCGGGGGGATGTGAAGACTGTTTGCAGCGTGCTTAAACCCATTGGGAAATGGCAATAGGATTTGCATCTGTTTTCAGAAAGTTGCTCTGCGCAGTTTCTTCCAAACAGGTTTAGTTTAATTTCGGTTTAGTCTAGAGATACAGCCTGGAAACAGGCCCTTCGGCCCACCCAAGTCCGCACCGACCAACCTGTATGCTAGTTCTATCCTACACACCAAGGACAATTTACAGAAGCCAATTACCCGACAAACCTGCACGTCCTTGAGATGCGGAGGAAACAGGAGAACCCGGAGAAAACGTCACGCAGCGACAGGGAGAACGTGCAAACTCCTTACAGACAGCACCCGTAGTCAGGATGGAACCTGGGCCTTTGGTGCTAAAAGACAGCCACGCCACTGCTGCATATAGACTCCTTTATGTACTCCTTTTTTTGAATGTTGGTCAATATCCAGACATCTTTTGGCTCGTTTGTTTTGAAGTGCTTTTCATTTATAGAATACTTTACAAACGTCCTCATTCATACTCCACGGAGAGCTCTCATCTATCTCACTGGAGACGCTCGGACTAGTCACAGTGACGTCTTCGAGAGATATAGAACAAACGAATGAAAGATATGCAAAAAAAGTAACAATGATAAAGGGAACAGGCCATTGTTAGCTGCTTGCTAGGTGGGAACAAGAACCTGGTGTGACTTGGGTGGGGGATGGAATGCAGGGGTTACTTGAAGTTAGAGAAATCAATATTCATACCACTGGGTTATAAGTTGTCCAAGCGAAATATGAGATGCTGTTCCTCGAATTTATGTTTAGCCTCACTCTGACAATGGAGGAGATCGAGGACAGATAGGTCAGTATGGGAATGGGAGAGGGAATTAAAGTGTTTGGCAACCGGGAGATCAGGTAAGTCCAGGCAGATTGAGCGAAGGTGTTCAATGAAACGATCACTGCAGATGCAGGTTAAAATGGAAGATAAACACAAAAAGCTGGAGTAACTCAGCGGGCCAGGCAGCATCTCTAGAGAAAAGGAATAGGTGACATTTCAATAAACAATAGACAATAGACAATAGGTGCAGAAGTAGGCCATTCGGCCCTATGAGCCAGCAGTGCCATTCAATGTGATCATGGCTGATTATTCACAATCAGTACCCTGTTCCTGCTTTCTCCCTATGCCCCCTGACTCCACTATCTTTAAGAGCTCTATCTAGCTCTCTCTTGAAAGCATCCAGAGAATTGGCCTCCACTGCCTTCTGAGGCAGAGAATTCTACAGATTTACAACTCCCTGAGTGAAAATGTTTTTCCTCATCTCCGTTCTAAATGGCCTACCCCTTATTCTTATTTTATTTCAGGTCAAGAGTTTCTGAATCGTTACCTATCCCTTTTCTCCAGAGATACTGCCTGACCCTCTGATTTACTCCAGCAATTTGTGTCAACAACTCGACAGATTGAATTACAAAGATCAAGTGAATGACCAACCAAATAACTACATGGCCAAATGTGTGAAGGAACTCATGTTTAGTTTGGAGACCCTGCATGGAAACAGGCCATTCGGCCCACCGAGTCGACATCGATCACCCGTTCACACTAGTTCTATGTTATAATCTCTGTATTCTTATCCTCTATTATTTAAATTAACAAGGCCAATCTTGATTTATTTTTGAAATGTATGCTTTAATCAGATGTTTTAAACAAGTAACTTGCTGCGGCAATATTTGGGTTAATTCCACTGGATGTCTTTAGTTGGATCTGTTAGTTGGAGCGACTAGGCTTGTAGATGCTGGAATTTAGAAGGATGAGAAGGGATCTTATCGAAACATACACGATTATTAAGGGGTTGGACACGTTAGAGGCAGGAAACATGTTCCCAATGTTGGGGGAGTCCAGAACAAGGGGCCACAGTTTAAGAATAAGGGGTAGGCCATTTAGAACGGAGATGAGGAAAAACTTTTTCAGTCAGAGAGTTGTAAATCTGTGGAATTCTCTGCCTCAGAAGGCAGTGGAGGCCAATTCTCTGAATGCATTCAAGAGGGAGCTGGATAGAGCTCTTAAGGATGGCAGATTCAGGGGGTATGGGGAGAAGGCAGGAACGGGGTACTGATTGAGAATGATCAGCCATGATCACATTGAATGGCGGTGCTGGCTCGAAGGGCCGACTGGCCTACTCCTGCACCTATTGTCTATTGTCTATTGAAAGACCTATTTTGCAAACTGAGTTTTCTGTTAGTGTGGACTATATGTGGAGCATATCCCAATCCGTTTTTAAAATATTCAAAGAAACTAAAGGCAGTAGACAGACGATCACCTTCTAACCTTCCAACGTCTAACTTCTCCTACCATTCCCACACTGAGCTTTCTGTCCTGGGCCTCCTCCACTGTCAGAATGAGGCCACACGCAAATTAGAGGAACAGCACCTGGTTTTTGGCTTAAGCAGCTTACAACCCAGCGGTATGAATATTGATTTCTCTAACTTCAAGTAGCCCTTGCTTTCCCTCTCTCTCTGTCCCCCCCCCCCATCCTAGTTCTCCGACTAGTTTCACTGTCCACCTGATTCATTTTTCTGTCTGTATGACTCGTTGTCCTCTTCCCCTCAGCCAACAATGGACCGTTCTACATTCCCTTGACCATCGTCTGCATTGATCTGTCGTTTTCACACCTTACCCTCCCTCTCCCCTGTCTGTCAGACTGAAGAAGGGCCTCAAGCCGAAACGTCACCCATTCCTTCTCTCCAGAGATGCTGCCTGTCCCGCTGAGTGACTCCAGCGTTTTGTGTCTGTCTTCTAATTACGACTGATTAATCGGGCAGGGCAAACGTGGACTGGCTGCTGTTGTGGACTCTTGCAGTGGGATTGTGAGCTGTTGATGCAGCAGAGGACAGACTGTTCAATCTCTCGGCTGAAGCTGGCCGCAGTCACCACCACAACACGCCCATTATTCCCATCAATGCCAGACGAGACAGTTCAAAGTGTGTGGCTGCTTCGTGGCAGGGATTGTAAGACAGAAGCTACAACTCAGTCACCAGCTACTGCTGTGTGGCCTGCCATCTTAATTTAATCTAAGTTCAGAGATACAGCATGAAAACATAGAAACATGGAAAATATGTGCAGGAGTAGGCCATTCAGCCCTTCGAGCCCTTCAATATGATCATGGCTGATCATCCAAAATCAGTACCCCGTTCCTGTTTTCTCCCCATATCCCTTAATTCCCTAGAAAACAGGCCCTTCGGCCCACCGAGTCCGCACCGACCAGCGATCCCTGCACATTAACACTACCCTACACACACACTAGGGACAGTTATACATTTACACCAAGCCAATTAACCGACCAGGCTGTACGTCTTTGGTGTAGGAGGAAATCAAAGATCTCGGAGTAAACCCACGCAGGTCATGGGGAGAATGTACCAACTCCGTACAGACTAGCACCCGTAATCAGGTCTGGCCCTCTCACCGTAACACTAGTTCCTTGGTTCTTGATTTCCCTGCAATGTTGCTCTCTGTGGGTGCTTGCTACATATGTTAACTGCAATGTTCGCGACAATTCATAGAACAGTACAGCACAGAAACAGGTCCTTTGGCCCACAATGTCCATACTGAACACGAAATCCATATCTCCGCATTCCCTATATATATCCCTATCAATGTTATTTTACAAGAACGATGCCAGGATCGAGTAGGCTAACATATGCTGAGAGTTTGTTGGCACTGGGCCTGTACTCGCTGGAGTTTAGAAGAATGAGGGGGGACCTCATTGAAACGTACAGAATAGTGAAAGGCCTGGATAGAGTGGATGTGGAGAGGATGTTTCCACTAGTGGGAGAGTCTAGGACTAGAGGTCATTAAAGGACACTCTTTTAGCAAGGAGATGAGGAGGAATTTCTTTAGCCAGAGGGTGGTGAATCTGTGGAACTATTTGCCACAGACGGCTGTGGAGGCCAAGTCAATGGATATTTTTAAAGCAGAGACAGATAGATTCTTGATTAGTGCGGGTGTCAGAGGTTATGGGGAGAAGGCAGGAGAATGGGGTTAGGAGAGAGAGATAGATCATCCATGATTGAATGGCGTAGACTTGATGGGCCGAATTGCCTAATTCTGCTCTTATCACTGATGATGTTATGATCCTACTGGACCAAGTGGACCCATTGGGCTCAAACCTCTCCTGCATTGGTGCAGCACCCTCTCCCCCCCCCTCTCCCCCTCCCCTCTCCCCCCTCCCCCCTCTCCCCCTCCCCCTCCCTCCTCCCCTCCCCCTCCCCTTTCCCCTCCCCCCACTCCATCCCCCTCAAACCCCCTTAACCTCCCTCCACCCCCTCCCTCCCTCCCCCTCCCTCCCTAGGAAATAGATTTAAACTTTAAAATATGCCTAACTTTAAATATATCACACACCGATTTCAATGAAACTTCTTCAATTAGCACCAAAGGGACGACGGTGAGTAAGGTGGGCCTAAAATTGTCACGCTATCGTGTACCGTTTTGGCTGTAGTTCAGGAACAAACAAACAAACAAACAAACGAGGGTTTTAGTATATAGATGATATCCATGTGCCTATCTAAAAGCTTTGAAACACCACTGTGGTCTCTGTCTACCACCACCCCTGGCCACACGTTCAAGGCACCCGCCACTCCCTGTGTGTAAACAAAACTCGCCTCGCACATCTTGTTTAAACATGACCTCACTCACTATGCCCTCTAGTCTTTGACATTTCCATCCTCTCCATGACTCTAATCATTTTATAAACTTCTACCATATATTCCCTCAGCCTCCGATGCTCCAAAGAAAAGGGGCAGCATTAAAGTTCTCCTGTACATCGGCCAAATCAAACGTAGACTCAGCGACCGTTTCGCTGAGCATTCGCGCTCAATCTGCCTAGGCCTACGTGATCTCCCGGTTGCTAACCATTTTACCACCCCTTCCCATGCCCACACACCTTTCTGTCCTGGGCTGCCTCCATTGTCAAGAGTGAGGCCCCATGGAAATTGGAGGATCAGCTCCACTCATATTTTGTTTGGGTAGCTGACAACCCAGCGGTATGAACATTTAATTCTCAAATTTTAGGTGACTCCATCTTATACTCCCCACCCTCCCCCTTCCTCCTCCCCCCCTTGCTCCTCCAGGGCCGTTTCACCAGTTCTACAGTTCTCCAAATTGTCTCTCTTGACACCACAGTTTATGGCACGGTGGCATAGTAGAGTTGCTGCCTCACAGCGCCAGAGACCCGGGTTCGATCCTGACTACGGGCGCTGTCTGTACGGAGTTTGCACGTTCTCCCCGTGGGTTTTCTCTGGGTGCTCCGGTTTCCTCCCACACTCCAAAGACGTACCGGTGTGTAGGTTAATTGGCTTTGGTAAAATTGTAAATTGTATGTAAGATAGTGTTAGTGTGAGGAGATTGCTGGTCAGTGCGGACTCGGTGGGCCGAAGGGCCTGTTTCCATGCTGTATATCTAAACTAAAAACAAACCAACTACTATAACAGTTCAACCATACAGCAGCACAGCGCTAGAGTTGCTGCCCTTCAGCGCTAGAGACCCTGGTTCGATCCGGACTACGGCTGCTGTCTGTATGAAATGTGTACGTTCATCCCGTGACCTGCGTGGGTTTTCTCCATAGTCTCCAGTTCTCTCTCGCACTCCAAAGACGTACAGGTTTGTGGGTTAATTGGTTTCAGTAAAATTTGTAAATTGTCCCAAGTGTGTGCAGGATAGTGATAGTGATAGTGTGCGGGGATCGCTGGTTGGTGCGGACTCCTTCCCCCTCCACTGCCCCACCCCCTACCTTCAGTCTTAAGAAGGGTCCAGACCCGAAACTTCACCAATACCTTTTTCTCCAGAGATGCTGCCTGACCCTCTGAGTTAACTTTGCTGAGTGGGCACTTGGTGCCGACCGTTGCTATAAACCAGCATCTGAAGTTCTTTGTTTCGACATTAAAGTCAGAAGTACTTCATTGGCTACGAAGTGCTCTAGGATATCCTCCAACGGTGGTTTTTTTTTAAGAGAGTACAGGAAAGCCAGACTTGTAAAGGATCGGCAACACTTACATTCTGTGCCACTGCTCCAGTATCTGTCTTTATGTCTCTCGTCCCCCTCTGATCCGAACTGCACATTCATGTGTTTTGCACATGTGGTTCTCCTCAGGAACTAGTTGTGAATAAGACGGTGAGCTCAGCCAAATAAAGATCACTCATGTGCGACCACAACTGTGCACAATTCTCTTCGCCACATTGTGGGAGGATGAGGCAGCGGCAGAGAGATTGCAGAGGGGATTACTAACACGTTGAGTCAGGGATCTAGAGTGTGGGAAGGAACAGCTTCTACTGCCTTGGGTAACATTGTAAATTGTCCCCAGTGTGTATGTGTAGGATGGTGCTAGCGTGTGGGATCGCCGGTCGGCACAAACGTTTGGACTCCCTACTTAAGGAAAAATATCATTTTGTTGGAGGAGCTCCAGAGAAGGTTGACCAGGCAGGGATTGTAACACGAACAACTCTGACGTGTCAACTGCGATGAGTAATCTCGATAAACCTAACGGGAAAGGGAAAGGGGAGGAATGGGTGCAAATGCTGGTGGGGCACAGGGAAAAAGAAGGGGGGGGGTGGGGCGGGTGTGTGTGGATTGTAGGTTACATGGAAACCATCCGCTCCTCGCCTTGTTTAATTTAGGCTAGATAGCATGGAAAGAGGCCCTTCGACCCACCGAGTCCATGCCGACCAGCGATCACCCCAACACTACTTCTGTCCTGCACACTAGGGACAATTACCAAAGCCAATTAACTGACAAGCCTGCATGTCTTTGGAGTGTGGGAGGAAACCGGGGAAAATCCACGCAGTCACGGGTAAGGTCCATACATGCAAGCTCCATACAGACAGCACCCATAGTCATGATCAAACCCGGGTCTCTGGCACCACAAGACAGCAACTCCACCGCTGCGTACAATCATCTAGCAGTATTACACTGCCTACAATAGACGCAAAATGCTGGAGTAACTCAGCGGGTCACGTTACTCCAGCAGTTTGCGTCTATCTTTGGTATAAATCAGCATCTGCAGTTCGGGGAGAATGTACAGCATCCGTACACCCGTGGTCAGGATCGAACCCTGGTCTCTGGCGCTGTGAGGCAGAGGCTTTACCGCTGTGTTGGCACCGTTGGCGATGCTGGCATTTTATGCCCACCCTTACTTCCCGTGAAACGGGGAGGGAGTTGAAGAGCCGACCACACTAGCGGACCTGGAGTTAATCGCAGACCAGACTGGGGGGCACAGACGGGGTTTTGAACAACAACCGTGTGGTTACTTGGTTACCGTCACTGGGTCGAAGGCTTTGGTTGAACTCCAGATTTATTTAATTACTTGGATTTGCATTTTCAGCTTCCATAGTGGGAGACGAACATATACCTCAGTGTCCAGAAATGTGTCTGCTGAAACTGTGCTTGGAGTGACTGCTTAGCTGATGTGTGCTTTTAACTCCATCTTTTCGGAGATCTCCACTTGCAGAGCATTGAAAATTGGGTCCCTAACTTCCCAAAAGGCAGTGGATGAGACCAGCTTTCCACCCCGTGCAAAGAACACGCATCGATTACATTGTACACGGTGGCACGGTGGTAGAGTTGCTGCCTTACTGCGCCAGAGACCCGGGTTCCATCCTGACTAAGGGTACGGCGTTTATACGTTTCACCCGTGATCTGCGTGGGTTTTCTCCGAGTCATCCAGTTTCCTCCCACACTCCAAAGATGTACAGGTTTGTAGATTAATTGGCTTGGTATCATTGTAAATTGTCCATAGTGTGTGCAGGATAGTGTAAGTGTGTGGGGATCGCTGGTCGGCACGGACATGGTGGGCCGAAGGGCCTGGTTTCGTGCTGGATCTCTAAACTTAACAGCAAGGCACAGGGACAGGCAGCTGTGTATTAATCCAGTGAGGGGAATGACAGCCCAGTGAAGGGGAGCAGGGACTATGGTCCATGGGTGTCCTGTGGTCACAGTGCTGTTCACTTTGCTAAACCACCAACACCACGCACTGAGCTTTGAGAGGAGCGTGCGTGTTAGCGTGCGCTGCCAAACTGTCTCAGCAGCCGCTGGGACATTGAGGACGTCATTGCAACAATCACAAATAAATATTTGCACTGCTTCTCTGCCGTTCACCCTGGCTTGTCACACCACTCCAATCATTGCTGCACCAAGTGAATGGCAACTCTGGATTTAACCCCTAGACGTACAGGAGTCAGGGGCTATGGGGAGAAGGCAGGAGAATGGGGTTAGGAGGGAGAGATGGATCAGCCATGATTGAATGGTGGAGTAGACTTGATGGTCCGAATGGCCTAATTCTGCTCCTATCACTTATGAACATAACCTTAAAGACACCTAAAGACAGTGTTTCATAATGGAGACTAGTGATGAGACCAGTGGAACAGGGCCTGTTGGCAGAGTACATTGAACAATGGTTATAAAGCAGAGAGTAGGAGTTTCAGTGGCTCAGAGGGAAAACTTCTCACACTGACCTCATGGGTTTGTGTGCCTCTAGTTACGGTTCTCTTGAAATCTGCTCCCCTCTGGTTACAGCGCTCTCGATATCTGCCCCCCTCCCCCTTCCCTCCCACCCCGGCTACACCTGTCCTGGATATCTGCCCCCCTCCCCCTCCCACCCCGGCTACACCTGTCCTGGATATCTGCCCCCCTCCCACCCCGGCTACACCTGTCCTGGATATCTGCTCCCCTTCCACCCCGGCTACACCTGTCCCGGATATCTGCCCCCCTCCCATTATACCGGCAGCACAGTGGCGCAGCGGGGAAAATTTAGTTTAGTTTAGAGGCACAGCGCGGAAACAGGCCCTTCGGCCCACCGAGTCCGTACCGACCAGCGATCCCCGCACACGAACACTATCCTACACGCATTATGGACAATTTACAATTTTATCGAAACAAATTAACCTACAAACCTGCACGTCTTTGGAGTGTGGGAGGAAACCGGAGCACCCGGAGAAAACCCACGCAGGTCATGGGGAGAACAGACACATTTCATACAGACAGCAGCCGTAGTCAGGATCGAACCAGGGTCTCTGGCGCTGTAGGGCAGCAACTCTACCGCTGCGCAGCCATATCATTGAACTTACAGCGCTAGAGACTCAGGTTCGGTCCTGACCTCGGCTGCTGTCTGTGTGGAGTTTGCACGTTCTCCCTGTGTCCAAGTGGGTTTCCCCCGGGTGCTCCGGTTTCCTCCCACATCCCTAAGACATGCAGGTTTGTAGGTTATTTGCCCCCCTGTAAATTGCCCCTAGTGTGCAGGGAGTGGATGAGAAAGTGGGATAGCATAGAACTAGTGTGGACGGGTGATCGATGGCTGGCATGGACTCGGTGGGCCGAATGGCGTGTTTCTGTACTGTATTTTTAAAATACATTGTAATTCCCTCTGGTTATCAGCTCCGCTCCCATCACGGGCTTTGAACCCAAAATCGTCTCGCTCTGAAGCAAATATTTTACTAGTTACCATCCACACTTGCACATGAGCATTTGCTGCAAGGTTTTATTGTAAACTAGACCAAGTGGACACGTTGGGCCCAAACCTCTCCTGCATTGGTGCAGCACCCTCTCCTCCCCTCCCCCTCCACCTCCCTCCTCCCCCCTCCCCTCCCCTCCCCCTCCCCTCCCGCTCCCCTCCCCCTCCCTCCTCCCCCCTCCCCTCCCCCTCCTCCCTTCCCTCCGTCCTCCCACCTCCCTCCTCCCCTTCCCCCCTCCACCTCCCTCCTCCCCCTCCCCCTCCCCTCCCCCTCCCCCCCACTCCATCCCCCTCAACCCCCCTTATCCTCCCTCCCGCCTCCCCTCTTCGCTCCCCCTCCCCCTTCCCTCCATCCTCCCCCTCCCCTCCCCTTCCCTCCGTCCTCCCCCTCCCCTCCCCCTCCACCTCCTTCCCTCCTCCCCCTCCCTCTCCCCTCCCCCTCCCCCCACTCCATCCCCCTCAACCCCCATTACGCTCCCTCCCTCCCTCCACCTCCTTCCCTCCTCCCCCTCCCTCTCCCCTCCCCCTTCCCCTCCCCCCACTCCATCCCCCTCAACCCCCATTACCCTCCCTCCCTCCCTCCACCCCGCTCCCTCCCTCCCCCTCCCTCCCTAGGAGATAGATTTAAACTTTAAAATGTGAATAACTTTAAAAATATAACGCCGATTTCAATGAAACGTCTTCCATTAGCACCAAAGGGATGACGGTGAGTAAGGTGGGCCTAAAATTGTCGCGCTATCGTGTACCGTTTTGGTTGTAGTTCAGGAACAAACAAATAAACAAACAAATAAACCAGAGTTTTAATACATAGATGAGGTTCACCTGATGAAACTATGTTCAAAGAAAACTGATGAGCTCTCCCCTGCATCGTGTGGGCACCCATGACACGTTGTGTTATGTTTGCGTGTTAATCCTTGTTAATAATGGTGAATTGAGAACTGCGCAGCTGGTAGAGCTACTGCCTCACGGCACAGTGATCGGGTTCAATGTAGACCTCCAGCGCTATCCGTGCGGAGTTTGCATGTTCTTCCTGTGACCACGCACGTTTCCCCTGGGTGCCCCGGTTTCCTCCCACATCCTAACGACGTTCATTAATCAGCCACAGTAAACTATCCCTCCTGTCTGAAAAAGGGTCTCGACCCAAAACGTCACCTTTTCCTTTACTCCAGAGATGCTGTCTGACCCGCTGAGTTACCCCAGCATTTTGTGCTTATCTTCAGTTTAAACCAGCATCTGCAGCTCCTGCCTACACATCCCTACTGTGTTGGTGAGTTGTAGGATTTGGCGAGAGTCGAGGGAGATGTCGGAAAAATAATTTGGGACTGATCTAGTGGAAGTGGGTTCTTGATGATAGATGAGGACCTTTCCAACACAACCTCAGACGATTTATTCTCATCTGTCCTATATTGGTTTGGGGTGTTCGTCTGGAATTTTGTACCCAAGTTACTGGAGTGGGTATTAAACTCATGTCCATGAGGCCAAAATACAGGTCCACCACTGATATTCCGGCAGCTGATAATCCAGCACCTCCTTTAATCCGGGCAAAAGTACGAGACCACTCTTGAGTTGCATCCCTAGAAGTCCCCCCGAAAACGTGGCGCGTCGGCCGGGTGAGATGGCCGATATCGACCTCATCGGGACTTCCATGATGATCGCTGGGTCGAAGTTGCCCCCAGCGGCCGGGGCTCAAGATCTCCAGCCCTGCCGGAGAAGCAGATCCATTCCCATAGCCAACCTCCGCGGCTGACTTTGCGGGCCAGTATCTCGGCTCTCTGGTGGCCTAGGCGGACTGTTCCGGTACCGGTGGACTCTTCACAGAGTCCATGAAAGGCTCTCCAACCAAGGATGCCAGAAAATCGGTGGGGGAGGTCGATTTTAATGCCACAGATGGCCGTGCAGGCCAAGTCGATGTCGATTTTTAAGGCGGAGATTGGTAGACTCTTGATTAGTACGGGTGTCAGGGAGGATGGGGAGAAACATAGAAACAGAAAATAGGTGCAGGAGTAGGCCATTCGGCCCTTCGAGCCTGCACCGCCATTCAATATGATCATGGCTGATCATCCAACTCAGTAACCTGTACCTGCCTTCTCTCCATACCCCCTGATCCCTTTAGCCACAAGGGCCACATCTAACTCCCTCTTAAATATAGCCAATGAACTGGCCTCAACTACCTTCTGTGGCAGAGAATTCCACAGATTCACCACTCTCTGTGTGAAAAAAAAGTTCTCATCTCGGTCCTAAAAGACTTCCCCCTTATCCTTAAACTGTGACCCCTTGTTCTGGACTTCCCCAACATCGGGAACAATCTTCCTGCATCTAGCCTGTCCAACCCCGGAGAATGGGGTTGAGAGGGAGAGATGGGACAGCCACGATTGAATGGCGGAGTAGACTAGAATGGCTTAATTCTGCACTAGAACTTCTGAACATGACATGATTTACAGAGCAGATCCCTGTGCTAACTGGTCCCTGCAGTTGTGGGAATTAGGTCAAGTCAAGTCAAGTCAATTTTATTTGTATAGCACATTTAAAAACAACCCACGTTGACCAAAGTGCTGTACATCTGTGATGTGCCTGGCATTGATTAAATGCCCTGAGTTGGATACAGGCATTGGCATCGACGATCACAAGTCAAGAGGAGAGCATGGTTTGTTTCTCTGATGAAGTTTTCCTGGGCTCAGTGTTAATGTTCGTGACACGTTAGTACACGTGGCGCGGCAGAGAGCTGGTGATTGATGAGTGTGATATTCTGCTCGGCCTCTGCTGCCAGATGGGTGATCAGGTGATGCACTGAAAGGACTGCCCGCTCTCAGCTGCTAAACGGCTGGGAGACTCATGCTACAGAGCTTTACATGGAATTGTAAAGAAATTGCAGAGTGTTGGGGTCAGTCCCGGACCATCACACAAATCTCCCTTCCACTGACTGCACTTACACGTCACCTCATTAAGGCCACCAGAATAATCAAGGATGAGTCATAGAGTCATAGAGTCCTACAGCACAGAAAGAGGCCCTTCGGCCCATCGTGTCCGCGCCGCCCGTTACCAAACACAGTCTAATTTTAATCCCATTTTCCCGCATTTGGACCGTAGCCCTGAATGTTGTAGCATTTCAAGTGCCCATCCAAATGCCTCTTAAACGTTGTGAGTGTTCCCGCCTCCACCACCACCCCAGGCAGTGACTTCCAGACTCCAACCACCCTCTGGGTGAAAAAGTTATTTCTCACATCCCCCCGAAACCTCCCTCCCCTTACCCCGTATCTATGTCCCCTCGTTGTTGAACCTTCCACCAGTGGAAGAAGTTCCCCGCCATCTACCTTATCTATGCCCCTCATGATCTTGTACACCTCGATCATGTCCCCTCTCAGCCTTCTCTGCTCCAGGGAAAACAACCCCAGTCTGCTCAGTCTCTCCTCATAGCCGAGGCCCTTCATCCTTGATGAGTCTCGCCCTTTTTCTCCCCTTTCACACCAGGCAAGGGGAACAGAAGCGTGAAAGTGCACAGCTCCAGATTCAGGGTCATTTTTTCCCTCCAGCTGTTATCCACCAACTGAACCATCCTATCACCGATTACCATGCGGTCCTGGTCTACCATCTACCTCATTGGAGACTCTTGGACCATCTTTAATAGGACCTTACTGGACTTTTGCTCGCACTGAACATTGTTCCCTTTATCCTGTATCTGCACACTGCAGACGACTTGATTGTAATCATGTATAGTCTTTCTTCACAAAATGATGGCGTAACTCAGCAGGTCAGGCAGCATCTCAGGAGAGAAGGAATGGGTGACGTTTCAGGTCGAGACCCTTCTTCAGACTGTGTATAAGAAAATAACTGCAGATGCTGGTACAAATCGATTTATTCACAAAATGCTGGAGTAACTCAGCAGGTCAGGCAGCATCTCAGGAGAGAAGGAATGGGTGACGTTTCAGGTCGAGACCCTTCTTGAAGAAGGGTCTCGACCCGAAACGTCACCCATTCCTTCTCTCCCGAGATGCTGCCTGACCTGCTGAGTTACTCCAGCATTTTGTGAATAATTCAGACTGTGTATAGTCTTTCCGCTGACTGGTTAGCACGCAACAAAAAGCTTTCACTATATAGTATAAGAAAATAAGTGCAGATGCTGGTACAAATCGAAGGTATTTATTCACAAAGTGCTGGAGTAACTCAGCAGGTCAGGCAGCATCTCGGGAGAGATGGAATGGGTGACGTTTCGGGCCCGGAAAGTCACCCATTCCTTCTCTCCCAAGATGCTGCCCGACCTGCTGAGTTACTCCAGCACTTTGTGAATAAAAAGCTTTCACTATACCTCGGTACACGTGACAATACTAAACTAAATTAATGAGCAAAGTGCATCTATCTTTCTTTTGGAATCCACGCCACATTTTTCCCATGGAAAAGGTTTGGGGTGTCAGGAGGTGAGGTACTGACTACAAAATACTCAGTTTCTGACCGGCTCTTTTCAGCATTGGGAACTGCAGATACTACACCTCATGCATGTGCAGCATTGAAGTAGCTGTGCGAAGTCTGCCTCACGTTTACAATATTATTGTTGGCACGTGTACCGGGTTACTGTGGAAAGCTTTTGTTGCGTGCTATCCAGTCAGACGCAAGACCGTACATGATTACAATCAAGCCGTCCACTGTCGTAGATACGTGATAAAGGGAATAACGTTTTGTGCAAGAGAAAGTCCAGTAAAGTCCCAACAAGGATAGTTCGAAGCTCTCCAACGTGGCAGATGGGAAGTCAGAACAGCTGTCCACGTGCTGAAGTTCAGTGGCCTGGTCACAGCTGGAAGAAACTGTCCCTGACAGACTGTAACTAGTGCTCTCCTCATGTCTTCTCTGTCCCTGACAGACTGTTGAAAGACTGGAGCGACTAGGCTTGTATACACTGGAATTTAGAAGGATGAGAGGAGATCTTATCGAAACGTATAAGATTATTAAGTGGTTGGACACGTTAGAGGCACGAAACATGTTCCCAATGTTGGGGGAGTCCAGAACAAGGGGCCACAGTTTAAGAATAAGGGGTAGGCCATTTAGAACGGAGATGAGGAAAAACGTTTTCAGTCAGAGAGTTGTGAATCTGTGGAATTCTCTGCCTCAGAAGGCAGTGGAGACCAATTCTCTGAATGCATTCAAGAGAGAGCTAGATAGAGCTCTTAAGGATAGCGGAGTCAGGGGGTATGGGGAGAAGGCAGGAACGGGGTACTAATTGAGAATGATCACCCATGATCACATTGAATGGCGGTGCGTACAGGCTCGAAGGGCCGAATGGCCTCCTCCTGCACTTATTGTCTATTGTCTATTGATGCTGCCTGACCTCCTCAATACTGAAACAAAACTGCAATAGATTAGCCCAATATCCACAGTGATCAGGGCAGCAGAGTGGTGCAGCTGGTGGAGCTGCTGCCTCACAGCACCAGAGGCGCAGGTTTGATCCCGACCTCGGGTGCGGTCTGTGTGGAGTTTGCACCTTCTCCCTGTGACAGCGTGGGATTCCTCCGGGTGCTTCGGTTTCCTCCCGCATGCCAAAGGTATGCGTGATTGTAGGTTAATTGGCCCTCTGTAAAAGAAAAATTGCTCCTGGGGTCTGGGGAGTGCATGAGAAAGTGGGACAAGGTGGAATTGTTTAGTGCGGGTGTCAGGGGTTATGGGGATAAGGCAGGAGAATGGGGTTAGGGGGAGAGATAGAACAGCCATGATTGAATGGGGTTGTAGACTTGATGGGCCAAATAGCCTAATTCTGCTGCTATCACTTATTAGAAGGCCCACCAGGTCGTCATGGACTCGGTGGGCCACAAGGCCTGTTTCCACACTGTATCTTTAAACTAAGAACTAGTGTAAATGGGTGATCGATGGTAGGTGAAGACTCAATGGGTTGAAGGGCCTGTTTCCACGCTGTACCAATGCAATGCATCGTTGACCTGGTAATCTGGTTCAGAATTATTCAGAGTGATATTGTTAAACCTGGAATCGAGGGAGATGACCCTACGCAGTTGATCGATGGCCAGCGTGGACTCGATGGGCTGGAGGGCCATTTTCCATTCTACATCTTTAAAATTGCGACATAAATGTAAACTTAAGCGTAAAAAGTTTCTGGGCACATAGTAACACTTTGGGAATCGTTAATACTTCATCGAAGGATTGTGTCTTTGCAGCTTCCACATCAAGCAATCCCTTCAGTCCCATTCCCTCGCTCAACCCCCAAAGCCCTACAAATTATTCTCTCCAAAGCCTCTCCCCAGTTCCCTTCCAAAGCTCTGATTGATATTATATCTCTCTTTCCTGTGGGCACTGAGTTCCAGATCTCTCTTGTGTTTTATGTCGAAGAGTCATTCCTCTCGTCTCTCCCCTCCCTGAAGTCTCTTGTCAAAAATACTAGATCCCTGGTCCGTGAAACATCCTTCTTTTGTTTGTTTTATCATTATGACACACTGGAATTTAGAAGGATGAGAGGGGATTTTATTGAAACAAATAAGATTATTAAGGGGTTGGACACGTTAGAGGCAGGAAACATGTTCCCAATGTTGGGGGTCCAGAACTAAGGGCCACAGTTAGAATAAGGGGTAGGCCATTTAGAACGGAGATGAGGAAAAACTTTTTCAGTCAGAGTTGTAAATCTTTGGAATTCTCTGCCTCAGAAGGCAGTGGAGGCCAATTCTCTGGATGCATTCAAGAGAGAGCTGGATAGAGCTCTTAAGGATAGTGGAGTCAGGGGTATGGGGAGAAGGCAGGAACGGGGTACTGATTGAGAATGATCAGCCATGATCACATTGAATGGCGGTGCTGGCTCGAAGGGCTGAATGGCCTACTCCTCCACCTATTGTCTATTGTCTTTGCAGTGAAATGCTTTTATTTGAGTGCTATCCAGTCAAATCAATTCACACCAGAATTGAGACAATTGAGCCACACTCATGTCCAACAGGTAGAGGAAAAGAGAAAAATATCACAGTGCAGAATGTATAGTGTTAAAGCATTGCAGGGTTACAGCGCTCGACAAAAACGCCATCATCTGGGGGCACAGTGGCACGTAAGGGTGGGTGGCACGGTGGTGCAGCGGTAGAGTTGCTGCCTCACAGCGCCAGAGTCCCAGGTTCGATCCCGTCCTCGGGTTCTCTCTGCACGGAGTTTGCACGTTCTCCCCGTGACCACCTGGGCGAACCAGGGGCCACAGTCGAAGAATAAAGGGGAGGCCGTTTAATAACTGAGAAAAAAACTGTTTCACCCAGTGAGTTGTGAATTTGTGGAAATCTCTGCCACAGAGGGCAGTGGAGGCCAATTCACTGGATGAATTGAAAAGAGAGTTAGATAGAGCTCTAGGGGCTAGTGGAATCAAGGGATATGCGGAGAAGGCAGGCACGGGTTACTGATTGTGGATGATCGGCCATGATCACAATGAGTGGCGGTGCTGGCTCGAAGGGCCAAATGGCCTCCTCCTGCACCTATTTTCTATGTTTCTATGGTTTCCCCGGTTTCCTCCCACACTCAAAAGACGTGGAGGTTTGTAGGCTAATTGGCTTCTGTAAATTGACCCTAGTTTGTAAGATAGCATACGAGCGATCATTGGTCAGTGGGGTCTCAGTGGTCCAAAGGGCCTGTTTGCACACTGTATCTCCAAAGCCAAAGTTAAAAGTCTGGAATGAGGTGGGTTGGAAGATTGGGACCCTAGCTCACGGGAGGACCATTCAATAGTCTGATAACAGCAGGGAAGAAACTGTCCCTGAATCTGGTGCAATATGCTATCACGATTTTGTATCTTCTGCCAAGGGGAACAACTGACTTTATTGCTTCACCCAACCCGGCACCTCCTTCACCCTTCCCCCTCATCCCCCACTTCCCAAATTTTCAATAGCTCAGTGGTTTAGTGGTTCTTTATTATCACGTGTACCAAGGCACGGTGAAATTATCCTCCTGCATACAGATCAGTAAGATTCAGTTTCAGTGCAGTTTCAGTTTCAGTTTTGTTTATTGTCACGTGTACGGAGGTACAGTGAAAAGCTTTTGTTGCGTGCTGACCAGTCTGCGGAAAGACTATACATGATTACAATCGAGACATTCACAGTGCAAAGATACATGATAAAGGGAATAACGTTTAGAGCGAGGTAAAGTCCAATTAAAGATAGATAGGTCGCCAATGGGGTATATCGTAGTTCAGGACCATTCTCTAGTTGTGGAATGATTATTCAGCTGCCTGATTACCGAAAGAAACTATCCCTGAACCTGGAGGTGTCCGTTTTTACACTTCTCTGCCTTTTGACCGATGGGAGAGGGGAGAAGAGGGGAGTGGCCGGGGTGTGACTCGTCCTTGGTTATGCTGCTGGCCTTGCCGAGGCAGCGTGAGGTGTAGATGGAGTCAATGGAAGGGAGGTTGGTTTGTGTGATGGTCTGGGCTGCGTCCATAATCCCATGCAATTTCTTGCGGTCTCGGATGGAGCCGTTCCCAAACCAAGCTGTGATGCATCCCGATAAAATGCTTTCTGGCGCATCTGTGGAGGTTGGTGAGAGTTGTTGGGGCCATGCCGAACTTCCTAAATGTTCCAAGGAAGTTGGTGCAATTTCGTGGCCATTGCTTTAATATGGGTGGTGCACGAGAAGTTGTTGGTGGTATTTATTCCGAGGAATTTGAAGCTTTCAACCATCTCTACTTAGTCAATGCAGACTGGGGTATGTGTACCACCTCGCTTCCTAAAGTCAATCACTATCTCCTTTGTTGATATACATATGTACAATCCCCTGTTCCTGTGCTATAATGTTCTGTATTCCATGTCCCATGTCCTGATTCCTGTGAATGACCAGAAGGCAAAATAACCAGTATTGAATGCAGGTCAGGCAGGATGCATTCAAACTGCCCGCTGAGTCTACAGTATATGCTGCACGAGTCGTCAGGTGTTGCTGCTATTTTCACCGTCCCAGATGCAGATGGCCATAAAGGCACATTGCAGCCGGAGCCTCCATCCGATCGGCCCGCAAACTGCCTGCCTCTCCTCCCCCCTTGCAGCTCAACTATAACGTTTGTAAACACAACTAGGTTTTGGTTTCATATCTGGTAGCAAACAACTATTCCATCACTACACGATGAAGTAGTTAGCTTGCTTTTACTTTGGATATACAGCACGGAAACAGGCCCTTCGGCCCACCGAGTCCGCGCCGACCAGCGATCCCCACACACCAACACTATCTTACATACAATTTACAATTTTACCAAAGCCAATTAACCTACAAACCTGCACGTTTTTGGAATGTGGGAGGAAACCGGAGCACCCGGAAAAAACCCACGCGGGTCACAGGGAGAACGTACAAATTCCGTACAGACAGTGCCCGTAGTCAGGATTGAACCCGGGTCTCTGGCGCTGTGAGGCAGCAACTCTACCGCTGCACCACCCTCTCCCGCAAAGGCATATTCCAGGATGACTTACATTTTCCCATCTAATCAGTCCCAGTGTCAAAAATCAGGAGGAATTAAATGCAGAATGACACAAAATGCTGGAGTAACTCAGTGGGACAGGCAGCATCTCAGGAGAGAAGGAATGGATGACGTTTCGGGTCGAGACCCTTCTTCAGACTCGACCCGAAACGTCTCTCCAGAGACGCTGCCTGTCCCGCTGAGTTACTCCAGCATTTAGTGCCTGTCTTCGGTTTTAAACCAACATCTGCAGTTCCTTCCTGCAGGAATTAAATGCAGGCTGGACGGGAGCTGACCCTGGGGCTGGGAGAATCCCGTTGCCTTGCCGACGGCTTTGACAAACGATGGGGCAGCTGTCACCGTTTCCTGTGCTGGGTAAAACATTGCGCAGGCTGCCTCACTAAAGCCTGGCCTAATCTGCACACTCCATCATCCCCCACCGTTCAAAGCCAGGGAGAGGACAGCAGCTCGCATTATAGCAAGAAAAGGAGGTTTGCACTGGAGTGAGTCCTGAATTTTCCAACTTGACTTTTAAACAAAACCAACTGGGTGTCATGGATGGATGATGCAGGGCCCTTACTGCAACTACTGACAGGTTCACTGGCTCCTGGGCCTTCTGAACTAAACCTGCCCTGCACTCCACACTGTGGAAGGAAAGGAAGCACCTGCAGATAGATGCTGGTTTACACTGAAGATAGATAGACACAAAAAGCTGGCGGGACATGCAGCATCTCTGGAGAGAAGAAAAAGGTGACGTATCAATTTGAGACCCTTCTCCAGTCTGAAGAAAGGTCTTGACCCAAAACGTCACCTATTTATTTTCTCCAGAGATGCTGCCTGACCTGCATTCAATACTGGTTATTTTGCCCTCTGGTCATTCACAGGAATCAGAACATACAACATGGAACATAGAACATGGAACAGTGCAGCACAGGAACAGGCTCTTCATCCTACAGAGTCTGTGGCGAATAGGGTTGCCAACTGTCCCGTATTAGCCAGGACAAATTTTGGGCTAAATTGGTTTGTCCCGTACGGGACCGCCCTTGTCCCATATTAAGCGCGGGGGGCGCTGTAGGCCTGGACACTGTTGGCCCGGACGCTGTAGGCTCCGACACTGTAGGCCCGGATGCTGTAGGCCCAGACGCTGTAGGCTCCGACACTGTAGGCCCAGACGCTGTAGGCCCAGATGCTGTAGGCTCCGACACTGTAGGCCTGGAAGCTGTAGGCCCAGACGCTGTAGGCTCTGACACTGTAGGCCCGGACGCTGTAGGCCCAGACGCTGTAGGCTCCGACACTGTTGGTCTGGAAGCTGTAGGCCCAGACGCTGTAGGCTCTGGCACTGTAGGCCCGGACGCTGTAGGCTCAGACACTGTAGGCCCGGATGCTGTAGGCCCGGACGCAGTAGGCTCCGACACTGTAGGTCCCGACAGTTTAGGTCCCGACACTCTAGGTTTCCGACATTTTAGCTCCAGACAGTGTAGGTCCGGAGGTCTGGGCGCCGCCTAACGGAGGTTGCATAGCAACCCGCCTCCTGACCCGGGCGGCCGCCATTGGTGGAGCGGGAGCACGTGGCCGCTGGCAGGGTGAGGTCACATGGGGCGGTGACGTCACCGTGTCCCGTATTTGGGCATGAGATAGTTGGCACCCCTTGTGGCGAGCATGATGCCAAAATAATCCACTCTTCTCTGCCTGCATGTGACCCATATCCCTCCATTCTCTGCATATCCATATGCCTGTCTAAAGGCCTCTGTAACACCACTATTGTATCTGCCTCAAACACCACCCCAGGCACCCACCAACCTCTGGAAAACAAAACCTGCCCCACACATCTCCTTTGAACTTTGCCCCTCTCATTTTAAACCTCTGCCCTCTATTTGACATTTCCACCCTGGAAGAAAGGTTCTGACTGTCTACCTTCTCTATGCCTCTCATCATTTTAATGCATGATCAGGTCTCTGCTCCGGCTTCATAGAGGAAACAATCCAAGTTGTCCAATCTCTCCTTGTAGCACTACCACCCGCTAGTCCAGGCAACACCTAGGATACAAGTGCTCAGCCCAACTGGAACCCAAAGCCTTGTTTCAATTATCTTGGCAAAAAATAGTTTGCAGTCACTCCTGGCAAAAAAACCTTTTCGTTTCTCACTGCAAAAACAAAAATCTTTACACTGTACACGTGACAATAAACTAAACTCAACTAAACGAAGCTTTTCACGCAATCAGCATTTAGTTTTACAGATATTATGTCGCAATAGGCCCTTCAGCCCACTGAGTCCATGCCACCTGGACTCTAGTTCTATCCTACACCCTAGGGACAATTTACAGAAGCCAATTACACTGTACATTAGCACTATTCTGCACACAAATGGACAATCTCCAACTTACTGTAGTCAATTAACCTACAAACCTGTATGTCTTTAGAGTGCAGGAGGAAACCGGGGCACCCGGAGAAAAGCCAAGCGGTCATGGGGAGAATGTACAAGCTCCGTACAAACAACACCTGTAGTCAGGATCGAAACCACGTCTCTGGCACTGAGGGATAGCAACTCTCCCGCTGTGCCGATCGGCTGAGCTGATCTGCTTTCTGACCAGACGACTTAGGTTTGCAGTAAAGGGGAAAGGATTTGATAGGAATCTGAGGGGTAACTTTTTCACACAAAGGGTGGTGGGTGTGTGGAACAAGTTGCCAGAGGAGGTAGTTGAGGCTGGGACTATCGCAACGTTTAAGAAACAGTTAGACAGGTACATGGATAGAACAGGTTTGAAGGGATGTGGGCCAAACGCAGGTAGGTGGGACTAGTGTAGCTGGGACACGTGTGTAGTGTAGTGTGGCTGGGACCGCGTTGGGCCGAAGGGCCTGTTTCCACGCTGTATCACTCTATGACTCTATGACTCTGTGGGTCATCAAATCTCACTGCTCCTCAATGTCTCACATTCTCAGACACACTTAGAGAAACACATGAAAAGTATCTGCACTGAAAATGAAAATTAAAATAGTTATACTCAATATTGAAAGAGCTAAAAAAAAAGGAAAATGTTAATAAAGAGGAAAATTATATATTTTTAAAAAGTACGACACAAAATGCGGGAATAACTCAGCGGTACAGACAGCATCTCTGGGGAACATGGATAGGTGACGTTTCAGATGGGGACCCTTCCTCCTATTCTCCCGACCTCAAACGTCACCTATCCATGTCCTCCAGGGATGCTGCCTGACCCTCGTTAAGT
Organism: Rhinoraja longicauda; assembly: GCF_053455715.1. Lineage (NCBI taxonomy): Eukaryota > Metazoa > Chordata > Chondrichthyes > Rajiformes > Arhynchobatidae > Rhinoraja > Rhinoraja longicauda. The sequence goes on along the minus strand of NC_135983.1, from coordinate 4,054,372 downwards.
TACTCCAGCACTTTGCACCTTATTTTTGTAAACCAGCATCTGCAGTTCCGTTTGTCTCCAGATTATGCACTGTGGTTAGATTTGGACTGTGAGCTTTCGGAATGGGACTGTGGGTTGCAACCACTACTGGTGTAAGCCCGGGAAAACGCCAATGTTTCTCCGAAATCTGAAGACTAAAGGAATTTGGCATTCAGAAATTTGGAAAGTTTTCGTATTCTGTTGTAAGAGCAGATAGAGCCTGAGTCTGGGGTCCCAATCAAAGAGGGAGCCAAACTCCAACAGTACCTCAGTGAACTGATCTCCGAGATCCCTGGATTCCCCCCGCACTCCAAAGACGTACAGGTTTGTAGGTTAATTGGTGTGAGTGTAAATTGTCCCTAGTGTGTGCAGGATCGCTGGTCGGTGCGGACTCGGTGGGCCGACGGGCCTGTATCTCGAAACTAAACTAAACATGATTATCACAAAGTGGCTCACAGATTCTTTTAAGAACAATTAGATTCAAAGCATATTTACAGGCCCCAAGCTGAACCAAGTGACTCCCCCCCCCCCCCTGAGGGAAACCAATGATATTGATGTGCAGAGACTGTGCATGAAAGATCTCTCTGTGCTTTGTCAGGGAGGAGTAAGCCCCTGGCGCAGGATGTAATGGCTATCGATCACTGCGTCACCAGGGAATGCTGCTGTCTGACTGACTGTGAATTGAATGCACTCTGTTGAAGACAGACTGCCTCGAAGTTCCAACTTTCTGGGCCGTTTTGTCTGGTGGGGTCACGTTTTTCCAAACGGCCCAGGGCAGGTCAAAGCGTTTGTCGGCACTGGGCCTGTACTCGCTGGAGTTTAGAAGGATGAGGGGCAACCTCATTGAAACTCACGGAATAGTGAAAGGCCTGGATAGAGTGGATGTGGAGAGGATGTTTCCACTAGTGGGAGATTCGAGGACCAGAGGCAACAGCCTCAGAATTAAAGGGCCTTCCTTTAGGAAGGAGATGAGGTGTAATTTATTTAGTCAGAGGGTGGTGAATCCGTGGAATTCTTTGCTACAGAAGCCTGTGGAGGCTGTCAATGGATATTTGTAAGGCAGAGATACTGTAGATAGATTCTTGATTAGTACGGGTGTCAGAGGTTATGGGGAGAAGACAGGAGAATAGGGTTAGGAGGGAGAGATAGATCAGCCATGATTGAATGGCGGAGGAGACTTCATGGGCCGAATGGCCTAATTGTGCCCCTATCACTTATGAACTTAGGTATATCATGGATAAAATGGGAGGTGCCGAGGAGCTTTGGGGAGAAATGTCATACTCACTTTCGATCCAACGTCACCCAAACATTTGGGCCAATGTGGGCACAAGGAACTGCAGATGCTGGTTCATAAAAAAAGACACAAAGTGCTTGGGTAACTCAATGATCAGGCAGCATCTCTAGCTTTGGTCCAACCATCATCCAATCAAACCCCTCCGCACCTGCAGACAGAAGGAACTGCAGATGCTGATTTACAAAAAAAAAGACAAAGTGCTGGAGTAACTTACCGGGTCAGGCAAGTTATCTTGCCTTTGAGAATGTAACCAAGCGCACTGGATTGCCGGAAAGACATGGTTAGCTGTTAGGGAAACCTTGAATGGCAAGGGTGCAGGAAAATCTCCAGATCTCTTGCACAGCGGGAGCACTCTACGTCTAAATATTTCACCTGGGAGTGGAGATGGGCGTCTCAGTTTTGTATCTCAGCCCGGTAGATAGTTCCTCTGACAATGCAGCACTCCCTCAGCACTGCACCAGTTCTCAACCTGAGGGCGGTGAATCTGTGGAATTCTTTGCCACAGAAGGCTGTGGAGGCCACGTCAATGGATATTTTTAAGCCAGAGATTGATAGATTCTTGATTAGTACGGGCATCAGTTATGGGGAAAAGGCAAGAGAATGGGGTTAGAAAGGAGAGTTAGATCAGCCATGATTGAATGGCGGAGTCGACTTGATGGGCTGAATGGCCTAATTTAGCTCCTCTCACTTCTGACCCTGGGCTTTGGCTGCTGTGGCTGGTCATCCTACCAGTTCCACTGTTCGTATCCTTGTAATCCCCACGTTATCACCTCTACTCTGGACAAACAATGGGCCATTGTGGGCACTACCCTTCCTTGGTCATCTGTTGCCAGCCCTGCTTTGTTCTGGCCTTTTCCTACCTCCAGTTTCCCTCCTTCCCCCCCCCCCTCCCCCCAACCCCACCCCTCTACCTTCAATCTGAAGAAGGGTTCCTACCCGAAACGTCACCCATCCATTTTCTCCCGAGATGCCGCCTGACCCGCTGAGTTTAGTTTAATTTAGTTTCGAGATACAGTGCAGAAACAGGCCCTTCTGCCCACCGAGTCCGCGCCGACCAGTGATCCCCGCACACGAATGCTATCCTACATACACTAGGGACAATATGCATTTATACCACACCAATTAACCAACAAACCTGCACGGCTTTGGAGTGTGGGAGGAAACCGAAAATCTTGTAGAAAACCCACGCGGTCACGGGGAGAACGTACAAACTCCGTACAGACAGCGCCCGTAGTCGGGATCGAACCCAGATCTCCGGCGCTGTATGCGCTGTAAGCCAGCAACTCTACCACTGTGCCATTACTCCAGCGCTTTGTGTCTGTCCACCTTACTCGAACGCGAGAGCATTTCTGACAGCGATAATGGTTCATTCGTGTTAATTGGCAAATCGCCTGGTGGGTGAACAAAGCCTCGCATTCTGCAGTGCGTTCATTAAAAAATATATATAATAGTTGAACAGCAACTGAAAATTCTCCTTCAAAAGACCCCTTTTATTACCTTTGTAGTGCGCGATTTGCCAAATTGTAAACATCAACACTGGAGCAGTAGAAAGCCATGAAGGATTGTTTAGCTATTGGCTATCTGTGGTGAGTGTTGAACCGTTCTGAATGGATTGTGACAACCATGGTTTGCGGAGTATGAATCACATCTTTGTTGGCGTGTGGAACACTCAGTGAGACTTAGATTTATATCTTTGGCCTCGCTGGATGACCCAAAGCTCTCACCAGACATGCTGTGTGACTCCACAGTTTAGATGTGTAGGCACACAGCCGTCCCTCTCTCCCTCCCTCCCTCCCCCTCCCCCTCCCCGTCCTCTCCAGTAACTCAGTTCTAACCCACCAAAAAGTAAATCATTTGTATATTTTTGAATGTATTTGTAGTTTTGATCAGCTGAAGCTGTCCATGGGATCAGGAGACCTGCAGCCTTTCTGCTGGAGTTTCCTGCCCGTGGGCAAAGCCCCAACCACAGAGCAACCTTGCAGTGATCGTGGAGACCCACGGCCTAAGCTCTGGCCAGCGCCTTCAGAATGCACTGCGCACCTCCCACACCCCGGCCTCCCTCCCCCCTCACGCCAACCGCCCCTCACCCCTCACCCCTGGCCTTCCTCCCCCCTCTCCTACTTCATCCCCCGTCCTCCATCACCCCCATCCCCCTCCCCCATCCCATCCTCACTCCCATTCTCGCTCCCCATCTTCCCCCCCCTCACCCATGGCCTTCCTCTCCCTCCCCCATCTCCCCATCCTGCTTCACCCCCTGTCCTCCCTCTCCCCATCCTCCCTCCATCCCCCGTACTTCCCGCCCCCATGCACTCTCTCGCCCTCCCCCGCCCTCCATCTCTCCATATTCACTCCCATCTTCAGCTTCCAGCCATCCTCCATCCCGCAGAACTAAGCCCTGCCCCCCACCCAGCACCTCCAGAAAGAACCAGGTCCCATCACCACCAAAACTAGGTCCCATCATCTCCAGAACCAGGTCCATCACCGCTAGAATTAGGTCTCACCACCTCCCAAACCAGATCCCATCATCTCCAGAACCAGGTCCCATCATCTCCAGAACCAGGTCTCATCATCTCCAGAACCAGGTCCCATCATCTCTAGAACCAGGTCTCATCATCTCTAGAACCAGGTCTCATCATCTCCAGAATCAGGTCCCATCAGCTCCAGAATCAGGTCCCATCATCTCCAGAACCAGGTCCCATCATCTCCAGAACCAGGTCCCATCATCTCCAGAACCAGGTCTCATCATCTCCAGACCAGGTCTCATCATCTCCAGATCAGGTCTCAACATCTCCAGAACCAGGTCTCATCATCTCCAGACCAGGTCTCATCATCTCCAGACCAGGTCTCAACATCTCCAGAATCAGGTCCCATCATCTCCAGACCAGGTCTCAACATCTCCCGAACCAGGTCCTACATGCCCCAGAACCAGGTCCATCACCTCTAGAATTAGGTCTCACCACCTCCCAAACCAGGTCCCATCATCTCCAGAACCAGCTCCATCACCTCCAGAACCAGGTCTTGTCCCCAGAACCAGCTCCTGTCCCCCAGAATAAGGTCCCATCCCTTCCCCTCCAGAACCATGTCCCGTTCCCCTCCCTCTGCCTGTTCCTGGCCAACCTCTGAGGAAACTCAGCAGCTGCTTCTGAACAGGAGCCACACCACCCCTCCTGGCAGGTATATATAACAGCCCGTTAACACGTATAAAAACGTGTTTATGTACCCACTGTTTACCTCCCTGCAAAGAACTTGCCTTCAGGTCTTGTACATTAGCGTTATTATTTATGGAAAGACTGCCTCCTCTCCCACCTGGTTTAGCCACAAACCAGGAGCCATTTTAACAAAGTCCATCCTTCAGTTTGGCTTGGAGATCTACGACAGGTTAAGGATGTGATTGGAGTCGATATGTGTCGAGAAAAATATCTTTGAGGACCAAAATAAGTTTTCTAAAGCACGGCAAGTTTCACAGGGCTGTGCCCACACACAGCTGACCAAAGAAATCAATACATAGAAACGCAGAAACATAGAAAATAGGTGCAGGAGTAGGCCATTCAGCCCTTCGAGCTGTTGTAATATATAAGACAAGGGGGATGTTGTGATATTGCTGGGACTACTTTGTGTATCCAAGGACTACTTTGTATGCCTGTGTATATAAGTGATTGGTGTGATTAGGCGGTCACTCTGGATGCAGGTGGCCACGGAATAAACAGCCTGGAGTTGAGCTCCAGGAATGTAACCTTTTATACACGTGTACTCGTGGTCCGTCCAGAGTCACTAAAGGTACAACAGGTACCGGACCACGAAGTATAACACGAGCCAGCACCACCATTCAATATGATCATGGCTGATCATCCATAATCAGTTACCCGCTCCTGCTTTCTCCTCGTATCCCTTGATTCCGTTAGTCCAAAGAGCTATATCCGACTCTCTCTTAAAAACATCCAGGGAATTGGCCTCCACTTCTTTCTGTGGCAGAGAATCGCAACTCACTGGGTGAAAAGGTTTTTCTTCATCTTAGTCCTAAATGGCCTACCACTTATTCTTAAAATATGCCCCCCTGGTTCTGGACTCCTCCAGCATGGGGAACATTTTTTCCTGCATCTCGCCTGTCCAATCCCTTAAGAGTTTTATATGTTTTATAAGATCCCCTCTCATCCTTCTAAACTCCAGTGAATATAACAACATTCCTATGAGCTGGAAATCACTGGTTTCAAGAAGGGTCTCAAGCCGAAACGTCGCCCATTCCTTCTCTCCAGAGATGCTGCCTGTCCCGCTGAATTACTCCAGCACTTTGTGTCTATCTTCAGTTTCAACCAGCATCTGCAGTTCTTTCCTACACATACTTCTTTCCACCCTTGTTGGTTTTAGTTTAGCTGACCTCAAATCTCTTGGGATCCGATCACAGAAATCTGTGGAGTTTAGGACCTCGTTACTCGAGCTGAACCCACATCACCTCTCTGAGCAACAACACTCCCTCCGCACCGTCTGGGAACATTTAAATGTTGCAGGGGAATCTCATTTCTCTACCCTCTTTTGGGTAGAGGAATGAGACACATTTTCCCACTAACTATCCTCTCATCCTTTACCTGATTGCCTTCGGAATCTGTCTCCCAGCTTACAGGCAATATTTGGAACTGAAGTATACAGAAGCTTGAAAGCGCGCACCACCAGACTCAGGAACAGCTTCTTCCCCTCTGTTATCAGGCTTCTGAATGGTCCTTCCATAAGCTAGGGCACTGTTCGATTCACCTCTACGCCATTGCGGACATTGGACTTTATCTGTGGAACTGGTGCGCTACAATGCGAGAGGATTTCAGTATAGGAGTAAAGAGGCTCTTCTGCAGTTGTATGAGCTGGTGAGACCACATCTGATTGATCCCTGGAATGGCGGGACTGTCATATGAGGAAAGATTAAAAAGTCTTGGCTTGTATTCACTGGAGTTTAGAAGGATGTGAGGGGATCTTATAGAGACATATAAAATTAGATGCAGGAAAAATGTTCCCAATGTTGGGGGAGTCCAGAACCAGGGGCCACAGTCTTAGAATAAAGGGGAGGCCGTTTAAAACTGAGGTGAGAAGGAACTTTTTCACCCAGAGAGTTGTGAATTTGTGGAATTCTCTGTCACAGAGGGCAGTGGAGGCCAAATCACTGGATGAATTTAAGAGAGAGTTAGATAGAGCTCTGGGGGCTAGTGGAATCAAGGGATATTGGGAGAATGTGGGCACAAGTTACTGATTGTGGATGATCAGCCATGATCACAATGAATGGCGGTGCTGGCTCGAAGGGCCGAATGGCATCCTCCTGCACCTATTTTCTATGTTTCTAATGCTGAGAACTTGGTTAGGTGTCAGGGGTTATGGGGAGAAGGCAGGAGAATGGGGTTGAGAGGGAAAGATAGATCAGCCATGATGGAATGGTGGAGTAGACTTGAATGACTGAATTAATTAGTGAATTAGTACTTTATTGTCACATATGACAAGTCACAATGAAACTCTTTGCCTGTCACGGACTTGGAGGGCCGAAAAGGCCTGTTTCCGGCTGTATATATATGATATGATATGATATACCCAAGGTATGCAAATAGTCACCCATAAAGGGAGCTTACAAAGTTACAAAGTATCCCGCACCAGGTCCTCATTTGTTCGCCCCTCCCTGCCCCCCCCCCCCCCCCTCACGGCGGTCCCCCAACACTGGGTCCTCCATTGTTCCTACCCTCCGCAGCGGCACCCTCACTTCCACATGGTCCATCCTCGTTCGTGGGTTGGCACCATTGTTGCCCGCCGCGCGACCTCTCCGCTAACACTGCCGGGTCCTCTCCCGATGCCTCCATGGTGCCGACCCAGGCCCCAGCCACGGGCCCCACAGACCCAGGCCCCAGCCACGGGCCCTTCAGACTCAGGCCCCAGCCATGGGCCAAGCATACTCAGGCCCCACCCGCGGGGCCGTCGGCTCACAAGGCTCTACCTCCAATTCCCGTGGTTGCGGCCCTCGGGGCTCGGGCCTCGGCTTCTCCGGGCTGCCAGCGTCCGCCGCAGCGACCCTCCAGGAGGCATCGGGCCTTGGTGGGCCAAAAGGCCTAACTCTACTCCTATAACTAATGGACTAATTTCTATATTCTGCACACTGTGTCTTGCCCTTTGCTCTACGTATTGTACTTGAGTTTGACAATTGTATTTGTGAATACTATTATCTTATGATTGGATAGCGTGCTCCTCTCCATTCTGTGAGTGACCCAGGCCTTCCATTCCCTCTGCTCTGCTTCCTAATGGTTTTGTATATTTCTGTACTTATTTCATGATCTAATTTTGACGATTAGGGTGGTGCAGCTGATCGAGCTCCAGCTTCGCAGCTCCCTCCGGGTGTTCCGGTTTCCTCCCACATCCCAAAAACGTGCGGGTTTGTAGGACAATTAGCCCTCTGTACATTTCTGCCAGTGGATGGGAAAGTGGAGTAACGTAGAACTAGTGTGAATGGATGATCGATGGTCAGCATGGACACTTGAGCTGAATGGCCTGTTTCCATGCTGCATATCTAAACCAGTTAATCAATTTTGAATATTTGAGAAACCTAGAAACATAGAAAATAGGTGCGGGAGTGCCCTTTCGGCCCTTCGAGCCAGCAACGCCATTCAATATGATCATGACTGATCAACCAGAGTCATTACCCTGTTCCTGCTTTCTCCCCATATCCCTTGATTCCATTAGCCCTAAGAGCTATAACTAACTCTCTCTTGAACACATCCAGTGAATTGGCTTCCACTGCCTTCTGTGGCAGAGAATCCCACAGATTCACAACTCTCTGGGTGAAAACCTTTTTCCTCTTCTCATTCCTAAATGGCCTACCCCTTATTCTTAAACTGTGACGCCTAGTTCTGAACTCCCCCAACATTGGGAACATTTTTCCTGCAATTCCTGTCCTGTCCAATTCCTGAAATATTTTATGTTTCTATAAGATCCCCTCTCATCTAAATTCCAGGGAATTTAAGCCCAGTCGATCCATTCTTTCATCATATGTCAGTCCGGCCATCCTGGGAATTAACCTGGTGAACCTACGCTGCACTCCCTCCATAGCAAGAATATCCTTCCTCAAATTAGGAGACCAATACTCTAGGTGCGGTCTCACCAGGGCCTTGTACAGCTGCAGTAGGACCTCCTTGCTCCTACACTCAAATCCTCTCGCTGTGAAGACCAACATGCCATTAGCATTCTTCACTGACTGCTGTTCCTGCATGCTTACTTTCAGTGACTGATGTACAAGTCTGAAGAAGGGTCTCAACCCGAAACGTCACACATTCCTTCTCTCCAGAGATGATGCCTGTCCTGCTGAGTTATTCCAGCTGTTTGAGTCTATCTTCGGATTAAACCAGCTTCTGCAGTTCCTTCCTACACAATGTACACCCAGGTCTCGTTGCACCTCCCCTTTTCCAAATCTGACACCATTCAGATAATTGCCTTCCTGTTCTTTCCACCAAAGTGGATAACCTCACATCTATCCTCATTATATTGCATCTGCCATGCATCTGCCCACTCACCCAACCTATCCAAGTCACCCTGCGCCTCTTAGCATCCTCCTCGCTACACACCCTCAATTCCAAGAACAAATACTTGGACGAAAGGAAGGATGTAGCCTTTTGTTTAAGATAGGCAGTGGGTTTTATAGGGAGACATAGATTTGCAGGGAAAGGAGGTATATGGATCGCATACAGGCTGAGGAGATTATTTTATCTTGGCATCATATTTATCGCAGCCAATGTGGGCCTGTGCTGTACTGTTCAATGTTCTATCGATGTTTGACTTGTGCATCTTTGCCCTGTGCTATTTGTTGCTCTGTGAGCATTAATGTTCTTTAAGGGTGTTAGTATTAGAAGACATTGGAGTATGGCACGGTGGCGCAGCGGTAGAGTTGCTGCCTTACAGCGGCAGAGACCCGGGTTTGATCCTGACTACGGGTGCTGTCTGTACAGAGTTTGTACGTTTGTCCTGTGACCTGCGTGGGTTTTCACCGGGTGCTCCGGTTTCCTCCCACACTCCAAAGACAACCAGGTTTGTAGGTGAATTGGATTAGGTAAAATTGTAAATTGTCCCTAATGTGTGTAGGATAGTGCTCGTGTGTGCAGGGATCGCTGGTCAGCACGGATTCGGTGGGCCGAAGGGCCTGTTTCCACACTGTATCTCTAAAGTCTAAAGCCTATTTATTTTTATTAATATTCAGGAGCACTTCAATTGGAAGTTGTGCTTGTTGCAACATTGAACAGGGTACATGAAGAACAACGATTGTAAACCTTTACAATTTAGCATGGCGTTGAGGATGGGCAAATACATGAGTTCCAAACAGTTAAAACGTGTTTACCAGTTCCTGAAGCAAACGGTGAAAGAGTTGAAGTGGAGAGAAGTTGGGGAATTCTGAAATTGAGATGATCTCAACAGCGTAACAAGACCCAGTGCTGCCAGGACACCTGGCCTTAAAGTGAGAAAATAAGAAATGTATTGGGGAGATTGGTGGAGGCAGATATCATAGTGACTTTCAAGACGCTCTTAGAGGAATAGTGGGATTATGGATCACGTGCAGGCAGATGAGATCAGGTTAACTTGGCATCATGGTCAACACAAATATCGTGGGCTGGGCTGAAGGGCCCTGCTCCTGTGCTGTCGTGTTCTATGTTCTATGCATATCTCCTTGGGCCAAGAGCGGACTTTTCAGAGACTTGGGAGTTGCAAGATTGTGGCGGAACAACTGTGGCGACTCTCTGTCTGATGTTTCAGAAGAAGATCCATTGTCCTCTTGTTCAGTGTGTGATTGGACTGGGTACATACAAACTCCGTACAGACAGCACCCGTAGTCAGGATCGAACCCGGGTCTCTGGTGCTGTAAGGCAGCAACTCTACCGCTGCGCCACCGTGCTGTCCCAATTGCTCCAGCACTGTGTGTTTTGCTTACGATTAGACATAGAAACATAGAAAATAGGTGCAGGAGGAGGCCATTTGGCCCTTCGAGCCAGCACCGCCATTCATTGTGATCATGGCTGATCATCCACAATCAGTAACCTGTGCCTGCCTTCTCCCCATATCCCTTGATTCCTTAGCCCCTAGAGCTCTATCTAACTCTCTTTTAAATTCATCCAGTGAATTTGCTTCCACTGCCTTATGTGGCAGAGAATTCTACAAATTCACAACTCTCTGGGTGAAAAAGTTTCTTCTCACCTCAGTTTTAAATTGCCTCCCCTATTACTGTGTCCCCTGGTTCTGGACTCCCCCAACATTGGGAACATTTTTCCTGCATCGAGCTTGTCCAGTCCTTTTATAATTTTACACGTCTCATCCTTCTGAACTCCAGTGAATACAAGCCTAGTCTTTCCAATCTTTCCTCGTATATACAGTCCCTCCATCCCAGGGATTAACCTCGTGAACCAGCTTCTGCAGTCTCTCGTATCTCCAAAGCGTCAACTGCACTTCACACAGCCACATGAAACGGCAATAATAGCAGCATTATGGGTTAAAAGCTGGATGGAACAAAGTATGAATGCACATTTTCCATGTGAAGTGATTCATCTCTCCAGAGTGTTTTGAGGCTGAACCTTTTTAAGAAAAAAAAGCACTTAATTATGATGTCATCTGGAAACAATCCTGCAGTCAGAGTTGTTATCGTATACATGTTGTAGCTTCTAAGATGAATGAATTACATAAGATGGAAAAAAAAACCTGAAGGCGCATTATTAAACCATAATGTCTGCACTTGAGGCATAACATTGCGAAGAGCATAGTGGTGTAATGCACAGATTCAGCGGCCAATGCACAGATGTGCTTTACCTGATATATAACATAGCTGATCGCCGTGTGACCAGAAGGAATGATGGGCTGAATTAGTGCTGTTCAACAGCCTCTTAATGTTGGGTGACCTTTTGTCCAAAGAACACAATCCCAAGAGCTTGTGGTTTGGAGCCCATTTTCTGTAGGCTGCCTTTCTGAAGCCTACTGTGTTTGGACGTAAATCACATCAACCCTTGTGCAGTCTCCCAGTTAGAAGGTGCAAGCTCACCTCTTGGCCAATGCCACGCTGAAGCCCTGCACAGTGGCCAGCCTTTGATTCAGTGAAGCCAGGCCAAACGTGTTGACGTGGTGTCCTGAGGAGATCGTGAACTATACAATTTCAGGCCATCTCCTCCAGAGATGCTGCCTGACCTGTTGAGTGACTCCAGCACTTTGCGTCTTTTTTCGAGTTTAAGCTTAGTTTATTGTCACGTGTAACGAGGTACAGTGAAAAGCTTTTGCGGCGTGCTAACCAGTCAGCGGAAAGACAGTACAATGATTACAATCAATCCATTTACAGTGTACAGATACACGACGAAGGGAATAACGTGAATAATGTTTCGTGCAAGCTGAAGCCAGTAAAGTATAATCAAAGATAGTCCGAGGGTCTCCAATGAGGGAGATAGTCGTTCAGAACAGCTCTCTAGTTGTTGGTTGGATGGTTAAGTTGACTAATAACAGCTGGGAAGAAACTGTCCCTGAATCTGGAGGTGTGCGTTTTCACACTTCTGTATCTTTTGCCCGATGGGAGAGGGGAGAAGAGGGAGTGGCCAGGGTGCGACTCGCCCTTGATTAGTAAACCAGCATCTGCCCTTGTGTCTCTATAGAATTTCAGGGTTATGGTGATGTTGATTTTCATAAGCGATCCACACAGGCGGCACAGTGGTGCAGCGGGTAGAGCTGCTGCCTCACAGCACTAGAGACCCGGGTACGACCCTGACCACAAGGCGCTGTTTATGAGGAGTTTGCACGTTCTCACTGTGACCTCGGACTATCTTGAATCGGATCTTTTATCTTGCACTAAATGTTATTCCCTTTATCATGTACCCGTACACGATGGATGGCTCGATTGAAATCATGTACTGTACAGTCTTTCCGCTGACTGGTTTGCATGTAACAAAATCCTTTCACTGTACTTTGGTACACATGACAATAAACTAAAGTAAACTAAACTAAACTAAACTGCCTGGGTTTCCTCCGGGTGCTCCGGTTTCCTCCCGCATTCCAAAGACGTGCGGGTTTGCAGGTTAATTGGCCCTCTGCAAAATTGCCCCTCGTGTGTTAATTCACTGGCTTAATTTCCTCATCTGGGCTTTGCATGAATTTCTCTCATAAAGCAGAGTTATGTCCCTACTCCTTCATTTGGGCTGTTGCAAATCACATCTATTTTCACACTGATTTGTATTTGCGTAGATTTCTTCCTGTTCGGGATATCGTTATGTAGATTGAGGAGCCCTCCATTGCCTTCCACCCTGACGTGCAGATTAAAGGCGGCACAGTGGTGCAGCTCATGGAGCTGCTGCCTCAGCGCCAGAGACCGACTTGCGTTTGATCCTGACCTCGGCTGCTGCCTGTGTGGAGTTTGCACCTTCTTCCTGTTCCCTCTGGGTGCTCCAGTTTGGGTCTCTGGTGCTTTGAGGCAACAGCTCTACCAGCAGTGCCATGGTGCTGCCAACATCACTAAAAGCTCTGCTCTGTCAAAATATCTACATTCCTCCATCAAAAAAATTGTTTTAAAATCCCCCACCTGCAATTGACCCACGGTTTGGAGACATAACGAATCTTTTGGAAGACATTGACTGATCTATTTGGTCTGTCTATCCCAGTCTTGTTCCTATCATTTGAGATAATGTTATATCCAATTTATAGAGACATCTGTCATTGTTAGCTTGTGGAACACTCTGTGTTTTAATTGTGACGATAGTGGGGTTTGGTTAATCCAGTTTGTTATTCTAATCTATTTTGTTATTTTAAATCCACTTTGTGGGTTGTTGGCAACATTCTGCAGTCGGCTAAAATGCTCAATGTTGAGAGACAGTCTGATCATTGCAAGTTCCCAGCTCATTTTCTCAGCACACGGCCCAATCATCAACGCTGAAATTCCTTTTGCTTCAGCTTGTACCACTTTGAATGCGAAGGGTCTATTGCTCAGGGGAGTGGAATCAAGAACCAGAGGACGTACGGATTAAGGTGAAAGGGGAAAGACAATAGGAGCCAGAGGGGCAAATCTTTCACTCAGAGGGTGGTGTGTATGTGGAACGGGTAGTTGAGGCTGGTGTAGTTAAGACAGGTACTATTAACAGCATTTAAAAGACACCTGGACAGAGGCATGTATAGGAAAGGTTGAGAGGGATGTAAACAAACCACGACAAATGAGAGTAACGTAGATGGGGCATCTTGGTAGGCATGGGCAAGTTGGGCCGAAGGGCCTGTTTCTGCGCTGTATGACTCTCTGACTCACTATGACTTTGAAGTCAGGTGGAATCATGCGGTACAGATGTTGCCTTCTCGCTAAACCAACAGATTGTGCACCTTGAAACAAGTTAGATTTAGTACAGTGTAGTTTAATTTAGAGATACAGCGCGGTAACAGGCCCTTGTGCCAACCCGGGTCCGCGCCGACCAGTGATCCCCGCACACTAACACTACCTTACACACACTAGGGACAACTTTACGTTTATATCAAGCCAATTAACCGACAAACTTGGACGTCTTTGTAGTGTGGGAGGAAACTGGCGATCTCGGAGAAAACCCACGCGGTCAAGGGGAGAACGTACAAACTCCGTACAGACAGCACCCATAGTCAGGATCGAACCCGGGTCTCCGGCGCTGTGAGGCAGCAACTCTACCACCCTAGATGTTACATTGGTCTGTGAAGTGCCGATTGTTATATTGTGTGATGCATTTATCTTACATTTAATACCTCATGTTATTGTTATTCACAGCTTTGGTTAAGTTCTAATAAAAGGTTATTGATCCCAAATTAACTCCTTTTCCCTTCCTGTGGGAATATGATGAGAGATTAATTAAGAACAATAATTCAAAATTCTCCAGCAATGATCCGGAGATACAAGGTCCAATCCCACCGTGACAACTGGGGGAATTGTAGATCAGTTAAATAAATAATTCAACCTGGAATTAAGTAGCTGGTGGCAATGAAAACATTGTATTGTTGTTAAATCACATTTTGTTCTGTACTGCCTTACAGGAAAGGAAATCAATGTCTGGATGGTTCTTTTATTATCATGTGTAGCAAGGCAGAGTGCCATTTTTTTTTTGCGTACAGATCAGTAAGATTATTGTCATACATAAGTACGATCCCTACTTCGGTACATAATACATAGAAATAGCCCACTGAGTCTACATGCAAGAGTTGCCAGGTTCTTGGCACCATTGTCAAAGTCCTGGCCATGAAGGCCCATTTCAGCTGTGCCATGATCCAGACCGTCCCACGAACTGTTGTCCCTCTCCTCGCCCAGTCATCTTCACCCTGGGTGCACCTCCCATAGCCCACCTTGAAGACGCAGAAGGTTAGACCCCACCAGTTCAATCTCATGGTGTCCGAGTTCCAAACTCGCTTGGTTTTACTGTCTGTGCTTGAGATGTTGCAATGTCTCATCAATGTTGTCAGTCTGGTGTTTGGTGCCCTGCCCTGCCCCTGCCAGTGTCTTCTATAAACTCCATACAGGCAGCGCCCGTAGTCAGGATCGAACCCGCATCTCTGGCGCTGTGAGGCAGCAACTCTACCGCCAGCCTCATCCCTGTTGCCAGGGCAGTGTTTTCTGCCTCGTCCCTGCAGTGTCTTCGTGTACTCACATAGGTCGTGTCATTGTCTGCAGCAGGCAATCATGAATGGCCTTTACCAGGTACGACGTGATATGCTGGCTGTGACTCCTGTTTTGGAAATACAGCATGGAAACAGATCCATCAGCCCACCGAGTCCACGCCGACTATTGTCATCCGTTCACACTGGTTCTATGTTATCCCACTCTCTCATCCACTCCCTCCACACCAAGGGACGATTTTACAGAGGGCCAATTCATCTGCAAACTCACATCGCACGTTGCCGATTCCCTCCACCCCCCCTTTCTTTCTCTCTGGTTCCCGGTCTTCGGGGCGAGCAGGAGACGAGCCTCGTTCAAGGCCCCCGCACCAGGGGGGCTCCCGGTTCCGCGGCGGGCAGGCCAGGCCTGTTGTGGCAGCCGCGGTCCCTGGCATTACCACCTCTGGTCTCCGTGTGACTCCAGAGCTACTCTGAACTACCTTGATCCAGGCACCTGGGGAAGGTCCGAAGAAGGGTTCTCCACCCGAAACACCACCCACTCCTTCTCTCCAGAGATGCTGCCCAACCCGCTGAGTTACTCCGCTATTTTGTGTCTATCTTTGAAGCTACACTAGATCCTGGTATTGCCAGGAGCATCCACACTCTGTGAATTGAAAAGATAATGCTGCCTGACATGTGGATTTCTAGTTCCCTTTGTGTCTTTCAAATCTGTGGTAAGTTTTCCTTGTTCGGAGAATTTAGCCTGGAGTAGATTTTGGAAGCAAATCAGAACGAGCTATACTTTTGTGTGTGTTGGACTGGGTCTGAAGTGTTCCATGTAATCGGATGCCTTCCTGATGTTACAATTTTATCACGCTTGCTATATAGGGTTGCCAACTTCGTCATTACCAAATATGGGACAAGGCGACGTCACTGCCCCGCGCCCCATGTGACCTCACCCAGCCGGCGGCCACGTGCTCCCGCTCCACCAATGGCGGCCGCCATTGGTGGAGCGGGAGCACGTGGCCGCTGGCTGGGTGAGGTCACGTGGGGCGCGGGACGGTGACGTCACCTTGTCCCGTATTTGGGAGTGAGGAAGTTGGCAACCCTACTAATATGGGACAAGGCGGTCCCGTACGGGACAAACCAATTTAGCCCAAAATACGGGATGTCCTGGCTAATACGGGACAGTTGCTATAGAACATAGAACAGAACGGCACAGGAACAGGCCCCGTGATGAACATGATTCCAAGACAAACCACTCTCACCTGCCTGCACATAATCCATATCCCTCCATTCCCTGCATATCCACTATTAAACACGACTATTGTGTCTGCCTCCACAACCACTCCTGGCAGTGCATTCCAAGTACTCACATGCTCCGTGTGAAATGAATTTGTTCTGCACCTCCATTTTAAACTTTTTCACTCTTACAAAGCTATGCCCTCTCGTCTTTAATATATCCATCTGATGGTCTACTCTATCTCTGCCTTTCAACATGTTATATAAACAATAAACAATAGACGATAGACAGTAGGTGCAGGAGTAGGCCATTCGGCCCTTCAAGCCAGCACCGCCATTCAATGTGATCATGGCTGATCATTCACAATCTGAAGAAGGGTCTCGACCCGAAACGTCACCCATTCCTTTTCTCCCGAGATGCTGCCTGACCTGCTGACTTACTCCAGCATTTTGTGAATAAATCGATTTGTACCAGCATCTGCAGTTATTTTCTTATATTCACAATCAGTGCCCCGTTCCTGCCTTCTCCCCATACCTCCTGACTCCGCTATCTTTATGAGCTCAATCTAGCTCTCTCTTGAAAGTATCCAGAGAGAGCCAGATAGAGCTCTTAAAGATAGTGGAGTCAGGGGGTATGGAGAGACTTCTATCAGGTCTTCCTTCAACCTCCGACATTCCAAAGAAAACAGTCCAAGTCTGTCCAACTTTTCCCTGCAGCTAATACCCCCTAATCCAAGCATTATTCCGGTAAACCCCCAGTGCATCCTCTCCAAAGCCTCCACACCCTTCCTGTAATGGGGCTACCAGATATGCACACAATACTCCAAATGCAGCCTAACCAAATTCCTATAGAGCTGCATCATGACTTCCCACCTCTTATACCCAATACCAATACCAATACCAATACCAATATCAATATCAATACCAATGAAGGCAAGCATACCATTTGTCTTCATTACCACTCTATCTACATGTGTTCCACTTTCAGGGAGGTATGGACATGGCATGTCAGGGTAACACCTGCTTCCATGAACCTTCCTTTCCATCCTCCCACCACATGTAGCGCTGTTGTGCCCAGAGTGATGTCCACAGTCTGCCCATTTGACAACATTGAGGTGCGCCAATACAATTTCAACTCAATCTCTCCATCAAGGTTACGCTACTGAAATGGTTACTTCTGGAGAAAATTCCTCAGTATTCTCTTTGGATTGAATTGTTGCAATGATATAAAATTAATCAAATAACTCTGAGGAAATTGGGCCAAATCAGAGCTGGGCTGTCAATAGTTAATTGAATAATTAGACATTAGCCTGAGCATGTTGTGTTAGACGTGGTCGAGACGCCAACTTCAACTAGTGCCAGAAGAAATGGATTCCAACTTTGAGCAGAATGCTTTGGACTCACTACTGAATTAATCTTGTAGAAACCAGGAACCTGTGGTTTAGTTTAGTTTAGTTTAGAGATACAGCACAGAAACAGGCCCTTCGGCCCACCGAGTCCGCGCTGACGAATGATCCATGTACAGTAGCACTAGCCTACACACTACCAAAGCCAATTAGCCTGCAAACCTGCACATCTGTGGAGTGTGGGAGCAAACCGGAGCACGTACGAGCAGGGAGAACGTACAAACTCCGTGCAGACAGCACCCGTAGTCAGGATCAAACTCGGGCCTATGGCACTGTAAGGCAGAAACTCTATCGCTAAGCCACTGTGCCGCCCTAAATGCTGGTTTACACAAAAGGACACAAAGTGCTGGAGTAACTCAGCGGGTCAGACAGCATCTCTGGAGAACATGGATAGGTGACGTTTCACAGAGTGCTGGAGTAACTCAGCGGGTCAGACAGCATCTCTGGAGAACATGGATAGGTGACGTTTCAGGTCAGGACCCTTCCTCATAAGATTAATGATTTAATCTTATTGATCTCGGTAATAGTTCAGTTATTCATTTAACCAACCTCTACCTCTTCTCTGCCCCTGTTTATTTCTAATTAATTTACTTGACGTCACCTTTCATATGTTTTGCTGTATCAGCAATGACATTATCACAAGAGTTTCAGCGCATGTTCCAGTGAGATGAAATATTAATCTTCGGCCTTGTCTGCACTTTGTGGTGCATTTGCAAACAAACTCTCATGACTTTTTTTGAAGAAGAGAAGGTAAAACCTTCTCTCTTTATTAAAACATATTAGGTTGCCTTTTTTGAAAAAAAAGTGCTGGAAGAACTCAGCAGGTCAGGCAGCATCTGTGGAGGGAATGGATGGATGATATTTCGGGTCTGAAGAAGGGTCCCAACCCACAATGTCATCTGTCCATTCCATCCACAGATGCTGTCTGACCCACTGAGTTCCTCCAGCACTTTGTATTCTGCTCAAGATTCCAGCATCTGCAGTTTCTTGTGTCTTCATTTAGGAGGTGTTTGTACTATTTTGGATATGGAGCATAGCTGTGTACATATTGGTTGTTGTATTTCAGATATGACACCAGTGAATACCATTTTGTAACTAACTGCGAAACACTTCTTGAGATGGTGTCAGGTTTTTTATTAATAGTCATAGTTATCGAGTCAAACAGCACGGAAACAGACCCTTCCAAGTTTAGTTTAGAGATACAGCGCGGAAACAGGCCCTTCGGCCCACCGAGTCCGTAACGACCAGCGATCCCCGTACATTAACACTATCCCACACACACTAGGCCCAATTTTACATTTACACCAAGCCTATTAACCTACAAACCTATACGTCTTTGGAGTGTGGGAGGAAACCGAAGATCTCTGATAAAACCCACGCAGGTCACGGGGCGAACGTACAAACTCCGTTCAGACAGCACCCGTAGTTGGGATCAAACTCTGGTCTCTGGCGCTGTAAGGCAGCAGCTCTATCGCTGCACCACCGTGCCACCCAAAGTCTTTCTAAAGTCTTTTATTTTCAATTAACCAATTTATTTATGGTCTACATTGAATGAATCTTTGATTTTGCTGCCTATTTTGAACTTCACATTTGCCTCAAGTTCATTTACTTCTCCCGATCGTTAGAATCACTAACTTTCTCCCCCAGTATTGGCTGACTTTACTTATCTGCTGGCATACCATCGTAAAACATTTCTGTGCACCTACCTCATTGCAGAAAGTCAGCAGTTTAAAGCTTCCCACACCACCTGTCAAGAGATACAGACGGTGATGTAGAGAGATTAAGAACAAACGAATGAAAGATTTGCAAAAAGGTAACGACGATAAAGGAAGCAGGCCACAGTTAGCTGTTGCTAGGTGCGAACAAGAAGCTGGTGCACCATCTATATCTCTCATTTCCCTTTTCCCCTGATTCAGAGTCTGAAGAAGGGTCCCAGCCCGAAATGTCACCCATTCCTTCTCTCCAGAGATGCTGCCTGACTCGCTGAGTTACTCCAGCATTTTGTGTCTATCTTCGGTTTAAACCAGCATCTGCAGTTCCTTGCTACTCCTTAATATTGTTTGAGGTGGGGCAGAGGTTTGGTCAGGCAGGTGGGCTTTAAGAAGCATTATTGAAGAGGGTAGATGCACAGAGGCAGCCAGAATTGTGAAAGAGATTCCAGAATTTAGGAACTATGGGCAGCACAGGTGTGCAGATGATAAAGCCAAGTTTGGTCCTGACCTCAGGTGCTGTCCTTGTGGAGTTTGCACGTTCTCCCTGTGACTACAAGGGTTTCCTCCGGGTGCTCCGGTTTCCTCCCACATCCCAAAGACATGAGGGTTTGTAGGTTAATTGGCTTCTTTAAATTGCCCCCAGTGTGTAGGGAATGTGTGAGAAAGTAAGATAACATAGAAGATTACCCGATTGTTGGCATGGACTCGGTGGGCCGATGGACCTGTTTCCAAGCTGTATCTCTGAACTGAACTAAACCAAAAAAAGAGGCAAAGTACTGGAGTAACTCAGTGGGTCAGGCAGCATCTCTGGAGAACATGGACGGGTGATATTTTGGATCGGGTTCTTTCGTCAGTCTGATTGTCAGCGCGGACTCGGTAGGCTGAAGGGCCCGCTTCAATGCTGCACCTCCTAACTAAACTTGGTCATTGAGGGCACGACCTTTGGGAATTTTCGAGAGGCCAGAATCAGGCGGGGAGACATTTTTGACATTTTTTCAGGGATGGTGGGCTTAATAAAGATAGGGAGGGGCTGGAATAAAGGAAGGAATTTGAAAACAAGGGTGGGACGTTTGAAGTTGAAACATTTGCATATCTGGGACCCATCACATCAACAGGGGCTGGGCGAATGAGACTGAGTACTGATTGAGAATGATCAGCCATGATCACATTGAATGGCGGTGCTAGCTCGAAGGGCCGAATGGCCTACTCCTGCACCTATTGTCTATTGTCTATTGAGTAGAAGTGAGGACCATAATGGTCTAGTTTTCATATGTTCATTAGCGATTGGAGCAGAATTAGGCCAATCGGCCCATCACATCTACTCTGCAGTTCATTCATGGCTGATCTATAGAAACGTAGAAAATAGATGCAGGAGTAAACCATTTGGCCCTTCGAGCCAGCACCACCATTCAATATGATCATGGCTAATCATCCACAATCAGTACCCCTTTCCTGCCTTCCCTCCATATCCCTTGATTCTGTTAGCCCCAAGAGCTATATCTAACTCTCTCTAGAATACATCCAGTGAATTGGCCTCCACTGCCTTCCGTGGCGGAGAATTCCACAGATTCACAACTATCTTTCCTTCTCACTCCATTCTCAGCCTTCTCCTCACAACCCCCTGACACCCGTACTAATCAAGAATCTGTTCATCTCCACCTTAAAAATATCCACTGACTTGGCCTCCACAGCTGTCTGTGGCAATGAATTCCACAGATTCGCCACCCTCTGGCTAAGGACATTCCTCCTCATCTCCTTTCTAAAGATACGTCCTTTTATCCTGAGGCTATGACCTCTGGTCCTAGACTCTCCCACTAGTGGAAACATCCTCTCCACATTCACACATTGTGCGTTTGCAGCTCCTAGACTGTGGAACAGCATCCCTCTCCTCATCAGAACTGCCCCCTCCATCGACTCCTTTAAGTCCATGCTCAAAACCTATTTCTACTCCCTAGCGTTTGAGGCCCTCTGAGGGGGCGCTGTGAACTGTTTATGTATGTGCTGTTATGTTTGTGTGCCATTGTATGTTTGTTTCTTTGTACCTGAACTGATGTACAGCACTTTGGTCAACGTGGGTTGTTTTTAAATGTGCTATACAAATAAAATTGACTTGACTTGACACTACCCATTTTTGATAGCCTCTGATTCATGAAGCATAGAGATGGGATAGAGTGGCCATGCCTGAGGTGACCAAGGTATGGATCGGAGTTCCAGTGGCATCTCCATGTGTGGCAGATCAATGTATTGCTATTGCACCCTTGTAGCAAGGGCTTACTGCTTCTCTGAGTGTGAGACAGAATGTATTGTCTACCCTTCCTGGCCTTAACGTGCGACTTCTCTCAAATGTACACCGCACACATCTTGTAATATCTTTTTTTGTGCTGTGCCAATAATCAGTTAAGGATAAACACATTGCAATAAAAATGAACTGAGATATTGAGTCATGCAGTACTTGAGTTCATAGAGTAATTGCATGTGGAAACAGGTCTTACGGCCCAACTTGCCCGTCCCGACCAAAGACGTACAGGTATGTAGGTTAATTGGCTGGGTAAATGTAAAAATTGTCCCTAGTGGGTGTAGGATAGTGTTAATGTACGGGGATCACTGGGCGGCACGGACTTGGTGGGCCGAAAAGGCCTGTTTCCGGCTGTATATATATGATATGATATGATATGATAAAGTGTCCCGTCTACACTAGTCCCACCTGCCTGCGTTTCGCCCATATCCCTCTAAACCTATCCTGTCCATGTATCTATCCAATTGTTTCTTAAACATTGTGATAGTCCCTGCCTTAACTACCTCCTCTGGCAGCTCGTTCCATATACCCACCACCCTCTCTCTGTATGAAAAAGTTACCCCTCAGATTTCTGTTAAATCTTTTAATTCCTATTCATTCCTATCAGATGCTGGTTTATGCCAAAGATAGACACAAAATGCTGGAGTAACACAGCGGGTCAGGCAACATCCCTGAAGAAATAGGTGATGTTTCGGGTCAGGACCCTTCTTCAGACTGACGACCTGAAATGTCACCTATCCATGTTTTACAGAGATGCTGCTTGACCCACTGAATTACTCCAGAATTAGTGTCTTTTTAAGGTTAAACACATCCTCTGAATCATCAGTGGCAAGGCCAAGACAAATGCATTATTAATAGACTGAAGTTATTCACAATGGAAGCTTCCGTTTGTCGAAGTTTTGCCAAGTCTCTGTTACATTTCCCATTCCTCCATAGTATGTGGATACATTACAACAGGGACGGAGGTTAATGTATTTCTAAGGTTGTAAATGAGTTGATATTCAGTTTAGTTTAGTCTGAAGAAGTGTCTCGACCTGAAACGTCACCCATTCCTTCTCTCCTGAGATGCTGCCTGACCTGCTGAGTTACTCCAGCATTTTGTGAATAAATACCTTCAGTTTAGTTTAGATTAGAGTTTTTAGTTTAGAGATACCCTGAAAACACAGGCCCTTTGACCCACCGAGTCCGCGTCGACCAGCGATCTCTGCGCACTTACACTATCCTACACACACTAGGGACAATTTACATTTATAGCAAGCCAATTAACCTTCAAACCTGTACATAGTTGGAGTGTGGGAAGAAACCGGAGATCCCAGAGTAAACCCACACAGGTCACAGGCAGAACGTACAAACTCCGTACAGACAGCACGTTAGTCAGGATGGAACCCGAGTCTCTGGCACTGTATGGCAGCAACTCTACCGCTGCGCCACCGTGCCGCCGCTAACTGGACTGGTGGATGGTGTTATAGAAATGCAAGTCTTTCTTTTCCCCTCTTTCTTTTGTTCCCTTTTCCTTCCTTCCTTCTCACTTTCTCCTATCACCTTTTCCCTTTCTCTTTTCTCTCGTTTTCTGTCTCTTTCTCCTCTAATGTTGGCGGTCCAGTTCATGGCTCTCACTGCAGTACCAGGTCATGAAGGCCGGCCCACAGAGAGGATGCCTCCAAAAACACTGAACTCATTCACATTTTTATGACCATCTGCTGCTCTAACTTCATGAATGAACTGTCTGGGATTTTCCAAATTAAATCGAAACCATATCTTGACGGCTAATAAGTGGTTTCTGCCTGCATGAATAATATCCAGTGTGGAATGATGAGTTTCATCCGTGATGTGCCCAGTGCCGTCTCTCAACTGCACAGGGATAACTCCCTTATCTGAGGAAGGATGTGCTGGCTCTGGAGAGGGTCCAGAGGAGGTTTACGAGAATGATCCCAGGAATGAGTGGGCTAACATATGATGAGCCTTTGTCGGCACTGGGCCTGTACTCGCTGATGTTTAGAAGGATGAGGGTGGGACCTCATTCAAAACTTACCGAATAGTGAAAGGCCTGGAAAGAGTGGATGTGGAGAGGATGTTTCCACTAGTGGGAGAGTCTAGGACCAGAGGCCATAGCCTCAGAATTAAGGGATGTTCCTTTAGGAAGGAGATGAGGTATTTCTTTCATCAGAGGGTGGTGAGTCTATGAAATCCATTGCCACTGAAGGCTGTGGAGTCCAAGTCAATGGATATTTTTAAGGCGGAGCTAGATAGATTCATGATTTGTACGGGTGTCAATGGTTATGGGGAGAAGGCAGGAGAATGGGGTTAGGAGGGAGAGATTGATCAGCCACGATTGAATGACAGAGTAGACTTGATGGGCCAAATGGCCAGCATCGATTAGGCCAGGATCAATCAGCCACAAGAACATTGAATGGCCGGGCTGGATTGAGGGGCCGAGTGGCCTACTCAGTTTAGTTTAGTTTAGAGATATAGCATCAAAACCGGCCCTTTGGCCCACCGAGTCCATGCCACCCATCGATCACACGTTACCCCAGTTCTATGTTGTCCCACTTGGTCGTCCACTCCCTACACACTGGGGGCAATTTACAGAGGGCCAATTAACCTACAAACCTGTGCGTTTTTGGAATGTGGGAGGAGACCGGAGCACCCGGGGGAAACCCACGCGGTCACAGGGCGAAGGTGCAAACTCAGTAGAGACAGCACCCATTCTCAGGATGGAACCCGGGTCTCTGGCACTGTGAGGCAGCAACTCTACCGCTGCGCCACCGTGCCACCCTGGGAAAGATAATAGACAATAGACAATAGGTGCAGGAGGAGGCCATTCGGCCCTTCTAGCCAGCACCGCCATTCAATGTGATCATGGCTGATCATTCTCAATCAGTACCCCGTTCCTGCCTTCTCCCCATATCCCCTGACTCCACTATCCTTAAGAGCTCTATCTAGCTCTCTCTTGAATGCATTCAGAGAATTGGCCTCCACTGCCTTCTGAGGCAGAGAATTCCACAGATTCACAACTCTCTGACTGGAAAAGTTTTTTCTCATCTCAGTTCTAAATGGCCGACCCCTTATTCTTTAACTGTGGCCCCTTGTTCTGGACTCCCCCAACATTGGGAACATGTTTCCTGCCTCTAACGTATCCAACCCCTTAATAATCTTATACGTTTCGATAAGATCTCCTCTCATCCTTCTAAATTCCAGTGTATACTGGAAAGAGTGGATTGGAAGAGGTGTCTGCAAGTGGTTTTCCTGGTGCGGAATTTGGAAATGATCTGTATGAAGTACCAGAGAGGCCTGCGGTCCTTTCACAACCGACCTGTTCACATATTTTGACTTGCGGAAGGAAAAGCAATATTGGTTTTAGGTTCAGGTTCATTTATGCCGAGGCACTGGCACTTCACGCTGTGTTTGATGGTGTAAAGTCTAGTGTAAACAGTGGCAGTGTTGGTTTGTGGTGGGCAAAGCGTTCCTCATCAAGGGAACTGAGCTGACCACTGAAACACTGACTGGAGTAATAAGCGATGGGTCACACAGCTTGCTCTGAAGACACCCCGACGTGTCTGCTTATCTACTTAACCTGGATTGTAAATTCACAAGGCAGCTCTGCTGTCTTTACCCGGAGATTTGTGGTCTGCAGGTATTCCCTGCTTTCGGAAAAACGAGGTCTTTATCAAAAGGTGCAGTGCACATCTGTGCCCTTTGTCCAACCGTCTGCCTTTCAACCTCATCCCCCCAAGGCCCTTCAGCCCAACTTGTCCATGCCGACCAAGGTGCCTCATCTCTGCGAGTCCCATTTACCCGCATTTAACCTACATTCCTCTAAATTTTTCCTAATTAGCTACCTATCCAATTGTCTTTTAAAATTTGTTATTCCACTGTCAAGTTCTTGAATTTCTCATTGACATTTCAACACAACACTGATTTTTCTGTTGCAGCATTTAATATTCATTTGTTTAACGAGACATTGATCTGGTAAACAGTGGGTGGAACACAAAGTGCTGTAGTGACTCAACGGGCCAGGCAGCATCTCTGGAGGACATGGATGGGTGATGTTTCGGTTTGGGACCCTTCGTCAGACATCTCTTCCAGAGATGATGCCTGACTGGCTGAGTTACTCCAGCACTTTGTGTTCTGTGCAAGATTCCAGCATCTGCAGTTTAGTTTAGTTTCATTTTGCGATACAGCATGGAAACAAGCCCTTCGGCCCACTGAGTCCGTGCCGACCATCGATCACCCGTTTGTACCAGTTCTACGTTATCTCACTTTCTTATCCTCTCCCTATGCAACGGGGGCAATTTACAGACGAGGTTGCAGGCAAAGAGGAAAGTAAGTTTGCACCTTCTCCCTGGGACCACGTGGGTTTCCTCCAGGTGCTCGGGTTTCCCCTAACATCCCAAAGACGTGCGGGTTTGTAGGATACCCCACGACAGAAGGGGGAGGAGTTGCACAGTTTGATAGCCACAGGGAAGAAGGATCTCCTGTGGCGTTCTGTGCTGCATCTTGGTGGGACCAGTCTGTTGCTGAAGGTGCCCCTCTGGTTGACCAGTGTGTCATGGAGGGGGTGAGCTGTATTGTCCAAGACGCTCTGCAGTTTGAGGAGCATCTTCCCCTCCAAGACCACCCCCATGAATCCAACTCCGCCCAAGAGTTTGGTCTGGAGGCTAACCTCACATGGCCGTTACGTTGCATTTAGCCCAAGGAGATGGGTGCTTTCCTCAGTGCTGATTACCAAGTGCTAATTACCAAGTGCTCTCCCATGCTAAAATGGTAGAATGACAGAGAGAGAGACAGACGGGCATGATCAAAAGTCATCAAGAATCTTCAAGTCATGATGCCACTTCATTGGACTTTGGTCAGGCTGCGTTTTGTGTGCAGTTCCGGTCACCCCATTACCGGATGGGTGTAGGGTCTTTGGAGAAGGTGCAGGAGACGTTTACCAGAACGCTGCCCGGATTGGAGAGTATTAGCGATAAGAACAAACTTGGAATGTTTGCTCGAGAACACCGAAGATTCAAGAGAAACCTGATAGAAGTATATAAAATCATGAGAGGCATAGATAGGGTCGACAGTCACAGCCTTTTTCCAAGGGTGGAAAGATCAAATACTAGAGGGCAGAGCTTTAAGATGAGAGGGACAAAGTTTAAAGGAGAAGTGTGGAGAAAGTTTTTTACACCGAGGGTGGTGGGTGCTGGAACGTGTTGCCAGGGGAGGTGTTGGAGTTGGGTACAATAGTGGCGTTTAAGGGGCTTTTGGATAGGCACGTGGATGTGCAGGGAATGGAGGGATGTGGATTATGCGGAGGCAGAAGAGATTAGTTTATTTTGGTATCAAGTTTGGCACAGACATTACGGGCCATTGTACCTGTTCCTGTGCTGCATTGCTTAGTATAGTTTAGAAATATAGCATGGAAACAGGCCCTTCGGCCCACTGAGTCCGCACTGACCATCGATCGCTCGATCACACTAGTTCTCTGTGATCCCAGTTTCACATCCGACACCCTGAAGACAATTTTACAGAAGCCAATTAACCTACAAACCTGCACGTCTTTGGAGTGTGGGAGGAAACCTGAGCACCCGGAGAAAACCCACGCAGTCACAGGGAGAAGGTGCAGACTCCACACACTGGCAACACCTGAGGCCAGGATTGAGCGACTCTTCCCCTGCGCCACCGTGCCGCCCCACACTCTGAAATCAAAGAATAGAAATGTTGAGAGCTGTGCACTTTTAAACTTGCAGTGTTGTAATATTTGGCCCTGTAAAATTGTCTCTCCCGAACGGAGACCCGACCTTGTTTCTGTGCCGTGTCTCCGTTCCCGCTGCGGCCTACCACCGGCCATGCACCTGGAGCTGGTGGTGTCCGGCTGGGACCACCTGGGCTCTGGTTCGCAGAGCCCGCGGCCCGGACTCACCACCTGCGGCGCTGGCTGCCTTCGGAGGCTGCGGGAGCGGCTGCAACTCGCCTTCGGAGGCTCTGGCGCCGGCCGCCTGGATGTCGGAAGCCCGCACGCTCCTGGGTGGGGGCCGACATCGGGAGCTCTGGCAGTGGCAGCGGCAGCGTCTTCGCCCGCCCCGAATCGCGGGGCTTGGGTCGGCCCGCGGGGGGCTCATCGCCTGGCGGGGGCTTCAATGTCGGGAGCCCCAACCGCCCCGAAGTGGCAAGTCCAACTGCCTGACCGCGGGAGAAGACGGCAGGAGAAGAGAAAAGACATTGTGGCCTTCCATCACAGTGAGGAGGTGACTGGAGGAGACTCACTGTGATGGAAGTTTCTTTTTTGTTGTTGT
This sequence comes from Rhinoraja longicauda, assembly GCF_053455715.1. NCBI lineage: Eukaryota > Metazoa > Chordata > Chondrichthyes > Rajiformes > Arhynchobatidae > Rhinoraja > Rhinoraja longicauda. Next base: position 4,026,560 of record NC_135983.1, on the reverse strand, counting down.
GTTGGTTTATGATTGTATGTGTTATTGCTCATTTCCATTGCTTATTTTTATTGGTCTTATTGTTGGACTGTGGGTAATCTTTCATTTCACTGCACATTTATGTGTATGCGACAAATAAATTGACTATTGGCCTTTGGAATTTCCCGACAGATTTTGTTTGGTGACGCAGCACTAATGGAAACGTCAATTAAGACTTAAAAGATTTTTGAACAAAGTAAATGAGACGTAAACTTGTCACTTTACAAAAAAAAGCTGAGTACCATCAAACTCAAGTGCAGACTCTGATGATCGTGGCCCCTGTCTGGGTAATTAAACAAACATACCTGCCTAATTAAGTAATTCAGCCATGCCTCGTTGCCTTGCAGTCTGCTCCACACACAGCATTCTCAAAGGGCCGCTGGTTTAGCGTACTTTGGTTTATTGTCGCTGTTGCAGTGAATAGACTGGATAGACACGGCTTATACTCGCTGGAATTTAGAAGACTGAGGGGGGATCTTATAGAAACATATAAAATTCTTAAGGGGTTGGAGAGGCTAGATGCGGGAAGATTGTTCCCGATGTTGGGGGAGTTCAGAACTAGGGGTCACAGCTTAAGGATAAGAGGGAAGTCTTTTAGGACCGAGATGAGAAAACATTTCTTCACACAGAGAATGGTGAGTCTGTGGAATTCTCTGCCACAGAAGGTAGTTGAGGCCAGTTCATTGGCTATATTTAAGAGGGAGTTAGATGTGGCCCTTGTGGCTAAAGGGATCAGGGGGTATGGAGAGAAGGCAGGTACAGGATACTGAGTTGGATGATCAGCCATGATCATATTGAATGGCGGTGCAGGCTCGAAGGGCCGAATGGCCTACTCCTGCACCTATTTTCTATGTTTCTATGTTTCTATGAACAGCTTTAAACCCACGCTGTCACAGGGAAAAGGTACAGACTCCGTACAGGCAGCGCCCGTAGTCGGGATCGAACCCGCGTCTCTGGCACTGTGAGGCAGCAACTCTACCGCTGCGCCACCGTGCCTAACTTTTCTGTGTGGCACTTCAAATAAATATAATATCATAACACTATTCTATACATTTCATACACTGGAGGACGCCAGAATGTAACACACGCATTAAAGCAGTTTCAGATTGCCGGCAAAGTGCGTCATTACCAAAACAAACGTTAATAAATAATATTGATGAATTAATATTTAAAATATTAATAATTAATAAGGGGATCATACATTTTAAACACATTGATTGCAGTGTGCCTAAACTGTGGTACAATTAATCTGAGTATTGTGTGAGTGTGGAGTTATTTCACCCTTTTTGTTAATCTGACATGAAAATGTTTGCTGCATTGTTCCACCAAGGCTGTGGTATGCGTATACTGTAATTTTGTTAAGTGCTTTTTAGTTTAGTTTAGAGATGCAGCGCGGAAACGAACCCTTCGGCCCACCAAGTCCGCTCCGACTAGCGATCCCCGCACATTAACACTATCCTACACAAACTGGGGACAATTTACACTTATACCAAGCCAATTAACCTCCATACCTGTACGTCTTTGGATTGTGGGAGGAAACTGAAGATCTCAACTGAAGGTCACGGGGAGAACGTACAAACTCCGTACAGACGGCGCCCGTAGTCAGGATCGAACCCGGGTCTCCGGCGCTGCAAGTGCTGTAAGGCAGCAACTCTACCGCTGCCCTGTGCTTTGCTTGCCTGTGATTAAGCACTGTCTGAAAAAGGGTTTTAACCCGAAAGGTCACCTATTCCTCTTCTCCAGAGATGCTGCCTGACCCACTGAGTTACTCCAGTTTATTGTGTCTATCTTCGGTGTAAACCGGCATCGGCAGTTCCTTCCTATGCAAGTATAGCTCATTGTGAAAATGCCAACACAAGCCTTCAACCCGGAGAAGGCCACTCAACTCCATGGGTAGGAAGGAACCGGAGATAGACACAAACTGAAGAAGGGCCTTGACCCGAAACGTCACCCATTCCTTCTCTCCAGGGATGCTGTCTGTCCCGCTGAGTTACTCCAGTATTTTGTGTCAACTCCATGGGTTTTGTTTTGGAAGTTATAAAGATGTGACAGGCCGAGATTGCACTGGAAACCCTGAGGAAAGTGTTTCAAGTCTTGCTCTTGTGCAAGCAATTCCCCGAGGCGGCCTCCCTTCCTGTCCAAAGACAGCTGAACGTGTCCTGCCCACTTCCACTTTGCTGAAAGATCAGAGGATGGCTGGACACTTGATACAGGTTCTGAAGATAAACGGCTGAAAGTGTGACGTTCAGTGTGCATTGCATTAGCATTACAGATATGGATTGGCTTGGCGGTAACAGTGGGCTGATAGTTGTTCACACAACTCCTCTCATAAAATCAGGTGTTCACCAAATCACAGAAAGGTTATAACACACAAAGAGGCCATTCAGCCTGTTGTATGCATGTTGGTTTTGTTTAAGAGTGGGCAGCACAGTGGCGCAGCAGTAGAGTTGCTGCCTTACAGCGCCAGAGACCTGGGTTCGATCCTGACTAAGGGTGCCGTCTGTACATTTCCCCCATGACCGCGTGGGTTTTCTCCGGACGCTCCGGTTTCCTCCCACACTCCAAAGACGTACAGGTTTGTAGGTTAATTGGCTTCAGTAAAAATTGTAAATTGTACCCAGTGGGTAGGATAGTGTTCGAGTGCAGGATGGAAGACTGATCTGTTCAGACTCGGTGGGACAAACGGCCTGTTCCTGCGCTGTGTCTCTAAAGTCTAAAGAAAAGTAAACGTCTAAAAGGCGGTCACGGTGGCGCAGCGGTAGAGTTGCTGCCTTACAGCGAATGCAGCGCCGGAGACTCAGGTTCGATCCTGACTACGGGCGCCGTCTGTACGGAGTTTGTACGTTCTCCCCGTGACCTGCGTGGGTTTTCTCCGAGATCTTCGGTTTCCTCCCACACTCCAAAGACGTACAGGTATGTAGGTTAATTGGCTGGGCAAATGTGAAAAAATTGTCCCTAGGGTGTGTAGGATAGTGTTAATGTGCGGGGATCGCTGGGCGGCGCGGACCCGGTGGGCCGAAGGGCCTGTTTCCACACTATATCTCTAAATCTAAAAAAATCTTTTAAAAAGGAGTGATGCATTTTCTCTGTCTCTCCTGCCCTCTTTCCCATGGTCCTGTAGTTTACTGTTGCCTTTTATATTTGGTCATAGTTCTCACGAAATGAAGCTGCCCTCACTACTTCCACCGAGTCCGTGCCGATCATCAACTACACTTTTGCACTAACGCTACCCTAATTCCCTTTCATTTTGCCCATTTTGCCATCAATTTTCCTCTGATTCTGTCACTCAGTGACATACTAAGAATAGGACACATCGTGCTGGAGTAACTCAGCGGGTCTGGCAGCTTCCTTGGAGAACATGGATAGATGACGTTTTGGGTCGGGCCCCTTCCAACTCCATTTGAAATGTCACCCATCCATGTTTGCCAGAGATGCTGCTTCACCCATTGAGTTACTCCAGCACTTTGGGTCCTTTTAAACTTTAGACGTAAGAGATACAGCATAGAAGCAGGGTCCTTTGGCCCGCTGAGTCCACACTAACCATCGTACAATTTTACAGAAGCCAGCTAAGCTACAATCCCGCACTCCCTGCAATGTGGGAGGAAACCGGAGCACCCGGAGGAAACCCACGCGGTCACGGGGAGAACGTACAAACTCCGTACAGACAGCACCCATAGTCAGGATCGAACCCGGGTCTCTGGGGCTGTAAGGCAGCAGAGGCACAGCTGTTAGGCTTTTATGAGTTACACCAGCACTTTGTGTTCTGCGCACAGTTCCAACATCCGCAGTTCCTTGTATCTGCATATTAGTGGGAATTTATAGCACCCAATTAAGCCAACAAACCCTCACATCTTTGGGATATGGGAGGAAATCGGAGCACCCAAGGACAACCGGGGAGAACATGCAAACGCCACACAGACATCTCCAGAGGTCAGGATTGAACCTGGGTCGCTTGCCCTTCGAGGGGGCAGCTCCACTAGATGTGACACTGTGCTGCTCAAATATACTTGGTCTTCGTTGTAAATCACGAACAGACCTTAGTTGTAGTAGCGTTATTTTAATCCTCAGAAACGAGCTATTTGGCCCATTGAATGGTGTTTATATTTTGCACTTGGCAGACTGATTGTTATTTCACTTGTAACACAGAGAATAGGATGTACAAAGTTCCAGTCCCACCGCAATTTAATTTAATGTACTGAAATGTATTAATTTAAAAGCTTGTTATAATAATGGTGACTATGGGAATAATAGGATGTTATAAAAACCCAACTCCTTTACTGGAATTCTTCCTGAAAAAAATCTACAGTCTCTACTGGGTCTGATCCATCTGTACCTCCAGGCCCATTTTAATGTACTTGGCTCTTGTCTGCCCTCTCAACTAATCCAGCAACCTACTCAGGTCAAAGGCAATGAGAGGGCAGCACAGTGGCGCAGCGGTAGAGTCCGGATAGACCCCGGTTCGATCCTGACTACGGGTGCTGTCTGTATGCAGCTTGTACGTTCTCCCTGTGACCCGCACGGGTTTTTGTCCGGGTGCTCCGGTTTCCTCCCACACTCCAAAGCCATGCAGGTTTGAAGTTTAATTGGCTTCTGTAAATTGTAAATTGTTGCGGGCGTGCAGGATAGAACTACCGTGTGGTGATCTGGTCGGCGCGGACTCAGTGTGCCGAAGGGCTTGTTTCCACACCATAGCTCTAAAAACTATGATCACTGGGCGCAGCGGTAGAGTTGCTGCCTTACAGCGAATGCAGCGCCGGAGACTCAGGTTCGATCCTGACTACGGGCGAAGTCTATACGGAGTTTGTACGTTCTCCCCGTGACCTGCGAGGGCTTTCTCCAAGATCTTCGGTTTCCTCCCACACTCCAAGACGTATAGGTATGTAGGTTAATTGGCTGGGCAAATGTAAAAATTGTCCCTATGTGGGTGTAGGATAGTGTTAGTGTGCGGGGATCGCTGGGCGGTGCGGACTCGGTGGGCCGAAGGGCCTGGTTCTGTGCTGTATCTCTAAATCTAAACAAAATCTAAATCTAAAATCTAAATCTAAAACGGAAACAAGAAATACGAAAGATGGATGAAAAATGTAGCTCTTTTTACTGACAATTGCATTTAATGTTTAACTGGATAAAAGAAAATGTCCTGTCTTCCCGTTTGCACTGATCTCAGTAACACAGCCATCATCATCTGTGTCTACTTTTCCAGCTATATTTTGGTTAACTTGGCTCATTGACAAAGAGATACACTCATAAATGCTTGTTAATTGAGCCCAGGGTGGCAAAGCCTTGGATATCAAAAGATCATGAGTTAGTTTTAAAACTGAAGTTTGAGCATGCTGCTTTACTGGAGCTCATGGAAGCCACAATGAACTTCAGTAGAGGTTTCATAAAACAGATGAAGTTAACATTACACCCAACAATAACGGACATTGTCGTACATGAACAATGTCCTAAGAAAATATAACCAGTTCACACGTTAAACAGAGAAACATAGAAAATTGATGCAGGAGAAGCCCATTTGGCCATTTGATCCAGTATCGCCATTCATTGTGATCATGGCTGATCATCCACAATCAGTAACCCATGCCTGCCTTCTCCCCATATCCCTTGATTCCTCTAGCTCCTAGAGCTCTATCTAAGTCTCTCTTAAATCCATCCAATGATTTGGCTTCCACTGCCTTCTGTGGCAGAGAATTCCACAAATTCACAACTCTCTGGGTGAAAAAGCTTCTTATCACCTGATTTTTAAATGGCCTCCCCTTTAATCTTAGACTGTGGCCCCTGGTTCTGGACTCCCCCAAAATTGGTAACATTTTTCCTGCATCTAGCTTGTCCAGTCCTTTTATAATGTTATACGTCTCTATAAGATCCCCTCTCATCCTTCTAAACTCCAGTGAATACAAGCCCAGTCTTTCCAACGTTTCCTCACATGACAGTCCCGCCATCCCAGGGATTAACCTGGTGAACCTACGCTGCACTGCCAATTAACCTACGAACTTGTACGTTCATTGCTCCCACTTATAAATATTGGGGGGTTGGGGGGGATGAAGTGCTGCCTCTCTCACTTTCACCCCACCCTGCTCCAAACAAGATTCACCCAGGCTTTAAAAATAATCTCCCATTTTACTTGAGTCATTCAGTGGAACACAAAGCACTGGAGGAACCCAACTGGTCAGGCAGCATCTCTGGAAGACAAGGATAGGTGCGTTTCAGGTCAAGCCCTTTTTCAGACTATCGCCACCTATCCATGTCCTCTAGAGATGCTTAGGAAAGAACTCCAGATGCTGCTTTAAATCGAAGGTAGACACAAGGTGCTGGAGTAACTCAGCGGGACAGGCAGCAACTCTGGAGAGAAGGAACGGGGGTGATGTCTGAAGAAGGGTCTCAACCTGAAACGTCACCCATTCCTTCTATCCAGAGATGCTGCCTGTCCCGCTGAGTTACTCTAGAGATGCCACTCCTGACTTTATATATGTCTATCAGATCTCCCTGCAACCTCCAATGTTCCAGAGAAAATATTCCAAGTCTGTCCAACCTCTCCCTCCAGCTCATATCCCCTAATCCAAGCTAATATATGACGAGCCTTTGTTGACACTAGGCCAGTACTTGCTGGAGTTAGATGAATGAGGGGGGAACTCATTGAAACGTACAGAATAGTGAAAGTTTTGGATAGAGTGGATGTGGAGAGGATGTTTCCACTAGTGGGAGAGTCTAGGATTAGAGTCTATAGTCTCAGAATTAATGTTCTTTTAGGAAGGAGATGAGGAGGAATTTCTTTAGTCAGAGGGTGGTTAATCTGTGGAATTCATTGCCACAGAGGGCTGTCGAGGCCAAGTCAGTGGATATATTTAAGGCAGAGATAGATAGATTCTTGATTAGTACACGTGTCAGAGGTTATGGGGAGAAGGCAGGAGAATGGGGTTAGGAGGGGGAGATAAATCAGCCATGATTGAATGGTGGAGTAGACTTGATGGGCCGAATGGCCTAATTCTACTCCTATGACTTATGATCTTATGAATTCTGGTCAGTGTGGCTCATAATTGGTTGGAGCGACCTTGTGGCATTGAATGCCCCTCCAGGTTAAATCTCCTTTGCTTGATGTTAGCCTCCCATCGAAGGGCCGAGGCTACGTTGCTCCTGCGACCAGTCAGGATGAGAGCAATGGTGTACGAGTTGTGCTAACCACCCCACTTCTCTTGACTTCTGTTGACTAAGACCAACACCTGACAATGTGGTTTGCCTCCTTTTGCAGTTGGTCAGTCGGAAAGACAAAGCGACCTTTGAGAAGTTGGATTATCTGGTGACCAAAGAAGACAACTACAAGAGGATGCGGGAGTTCATCAGCAGCTTGAGAATGGTCCCCTGCATCCCCTATCTGGGTAAGTCCAAAGCCTGGCTGCTGGTGCATTCACTGGCTCCGAGCACCAGAGAGACGAGGAGGACGGAAGAACATTGTGCTGTAGTTGATGCGCATCGCAGATAAAGTCAGGCTGGAGTTTCGAATGTTGGGTGTGAGGAGGTGACTTTCCCCACTGAAATGATGTCTTTCTCCAGCAGATGCGAATAATCGGTTCTTGGGGGAGATTGGGAAAGATCACTCCCCACAAAAAAAGTGACATGAGGCGCAAGGAGGTTTAATCTCGGGTTGTTGATGCCTGAGGGTGACTTTGTTTGATACATCCAGCACACCTGCAGTGTTTGATTGCTTGATGAATGTGCTCACCTTGTCACGCGACTTGGGAGAGAGTTTCTGCTGTTGAGCTCGGTTACAGGTGATTGCCATCGTTGGCGTGTCTGCCGTTGAGCTCGGTTACAGGTGACTGCCATCGTGGGCATGTCTGCCGTTGAGCTCGGTTACAGGTGACTGCCATCGTGGGCATGTCTGCCGTTGAGCTCGGTTACAGGTGACTGCCATCGTGGGCATGTCTGCCGTTGAGCTCGGTTACAGGTGATTGCCATCGTGGGCATGTCTGCCGTTGAGCTCGGTTACAGGTGACTGCCATCGTGGGCATGTCTGCCGTTGAGCTCGGTTACAGATGACTGCCATCGTGGGCATGTCTGCCGTTGAGCTCGGTTACAGGTGACTGCTGACGTGGGTGTGTCTGCCATTGAGCTCGGTTACAGGTGACTGCTAACGTGGGCGTGTCTGCCGTTGAGCTCGGGTACAGGTGATTGCCATCATTGGCGTGTCTGCCGTTGAGCACGGATACAGTTGACTGCTAATGTTGGCAGGGTATGTTTTCACTCACCCCTGCACCCGATGGATCATTTAACGGGAGCTATTGATTTAAGGTTTGCAATTTGAGGGATCGCTTGTTGGGAGTGTGATGTTAGCCTTCTTGTACGTCTCTGAAAACCCTCCTGCCTCTCTGTGTTTGATTTTCATTTTTATTTCGCTGACGTGTTTACTGATGTGGGACATTAACAAATGGCTGGGCCTCTCGAACTTCAGACAGAAAATCATTTTTATTATGTATAAATGCTGATCCCCAGGATGGTTTCCGAGTGACGATCCCACATGGGTCTTCACAACAGCTGTACGCCAGAACGCTTAAAAAGACTAGCTTTCACCCTTTGGATCACGTAAGCTTAATTCCTTTCAGATCAAGAGAGTTTCCAGCCCATACTAGACAATAAACGTTTTTGGACTCCACTATGAAAGTCAAACGGCTCACAATGTTGATATGTGGCACTGTATCAGAACCCAGAGTCAAGCCTTCTGATCGATAATTCCCTCGCTTCTGCCTCGCACTCTTAATATTTTGATCTTTGAAGGGGCACAGAAATTACAACAGGAGCTAAAGCTATCTTTAAAAAAAGACTACAGATTGTGCTTTAGTATGTCGCAAACTAGTAATGCAATCTTGCACTTCTGTTAAGCGTGCAAGGTGGCACAGAGGCCAAGTGTGGCACAGAGGCCAATTGTGGCACAGTGGCACAGCTGGTAGAGCCACTGCCATACAGCTCAGACCAGTTCAGTTCAGTTGAGTTTATTGTCACGTGTACTGAGGTACAGTGAAAAGCATTTGTTGCATGCTACCCAGTCAGCAGAAAGACTACCGAGCAGTGTGGAGATACATGATAAGGGAATAACGTTTAGTGCAAGGTAAAGCCAGCAAAGTCTGATCAAAGATAGTCCGAGGGTCACCAATGAGGTAGATAGTAGTTCAGGACTGCTCTCTGCATGTGATAGGATGGTTCAGTTGCCTGATAACAGCTGGGAAGAAACTGTCCCTGAATCTGGAGGTGTGCGTTTTCACACTTCTGTACCTTTTGCCCGATGGGAGAGGGGAGAAGAGGGAGTGGCCAGGGTACGACTCGCCCTTGATGATGCTGCTGGCCTTGCCGAGGCAGCGCGAGGTATAAATGGAGTCAGTGGAAGGGAGGTTGGTTTGTGTGATGGGCTGCAAATGTCAGTGGCACAGTGGCACAGCTGGGAATGCCATTGCCTCACAGCGCCAGAGACCCGGGTTTGATCCTGACCCCGGGCGCTGTCTGTGTGGGGTTTGCACGTTCTCCCTGTGACCGTGTGATTTTTCTCCGGGTGCACTGGCTTCCTCCCAGATCCCCAAAAAGGTGCGGGTTTGTAGGTTCATTGGCCTCTGTAAATCACCCCAAATTTGCCTTAATTACAAGGTGACATCCTGACGTTATGACAATTCTTGCCATTGAGGGCGTGCAGCGTAGGTTTACTAGGTTAATTCCAGGAATGGCGGGACTGTCGTATGTTGAAAGACTGGAGCGACTAGGCTTGTATACACTGGAATTTAGAAGGATGAGAGGAGATCTTATCGAAACGTATAAGATTATTAAGGGGTTAGACACGTTAAAGGCAGGAAACATGTTCCGAATGTTGGGGGAGTCCAGAACAAGGGGCCACAGTTTAAGAATAAGGGGTAGGCCATTTAGAACGGAGATGAGGAAAAACTTTTTCAGTCAGAGAGTTGTAAATCTGTGGAATTCTCTGCCTCAGAAGGCAGTGGAGGCCAATTCTCTGGATGCTTTCAAGAGAGAGCTAGATAGAGCTCTTAAGGATAGCGGAGTCAGGGGGTATGGGGAGAAGGCAGGAACGGGATACTGATTGTGAATAGTCAGCCATGATCACATTGAATGGTGGTGCTGGCTTGAAGGGCTGAATGGCCTCCTCCTGTACCTATTGTCTATTGTCTATTGTCTAAATGGCTTCTGTACCCCCTGATCAATACCTTTCTGTATTCTCTTCCAATCTGAATAGATTAATAATGCTGCATACCAAAGAATCCCAAACGTGGTACATATCTCTCTGCTTTAGTTCAGCTTAGTTTAGAGATACAGCATGGAAACAGGCCCTTCAGCCCACCGAGTCTGCACTGCCCAGCGATCCCCGCACATTAACTCTACACACACTAGGGACAATTTACATTTACACCAAGCCAATTAACCTACAAACCTGTACGTCTTTGGAGTGTGGGAGGAAACAGAAGATCTCGGAGAAAACCCACGCAGGTCACGGGGAGAACGTACAAACTCCGTACGGACAGTACCCGTAGTCAGGATCGAACCCATATCTCCGGTGCTGTAAGCGCTGTAAGGCACCAACTCTACCACTAAAACTGAAGGGCATTTTGACATGTAGGCACTTGCAGTCTGATTTTGAAATCAGACTTTTGAGGAATCTGATACAGTAGAAGTGCTATTTTAAAGCACGCTGTGAGCCCGGAATAAGTCTAAATTTCTCTGGGGTTATTTTCACCGGTCTCCATAGTGAGTGGTATTTCTGACGTGTGCTTTCTAAGATAATTCCCCCTTATAAACGATCTCCTCAAAACATCGCCAAATGAGAATGAACATTTTCATTGCAGGGCTGCACTGTGGCGCAGCTGGTAGATCTGCTGCCTCACAGCGCCAGAGACCCGTGTTTGACCCTGACCTCGGGCGCTGTCTGTGTGGAGTTTGCACGTTCTCCTGATTGCCGTGTGGGTTTTCTCCGGGTGCTCCGGTCTCCTTCCACATCCCGAAGACTCGCGGGTTTGTCGGTTAACTAGCCCTGTGTAAAAGTGAAATTGCCCCTAGTGTGCAGGGAGTGGATGAGAAAGTGGGATAACATAGAACTAGTGCGAACAGGTGAGCGATGGTCAGCGTGGACTCGGTGGGCTGAAGGGTCTGATTCCAGGTGGTATCTTTAAAACTGAAACAAGTAACACAGGGCCTGTTTGGGAGGGGTGCTGTCTCAGTAAAGGTCTGACACTGAGGGCATTCAATGCCATCTTGAGAATGCACTGCTGTCCCAAACAGAGTGCTCCCTGGTAGTGCCCCTGGTCACCCTCCCACCACTGCAAGCTGCAGGCTCACCATGGCCAGACTATTTCACACATCTCTGTCCTTTATGGTCAGGTGTGCATACCCTCTACAAACAGCACAGCAGTAATACTCAGTTTATCTTTGTGTTAGTAGTGTCTGTCTACGTGTGAGCCTCGGCCTTTAATAAACGTAGTGAAATGCCTGTGTATGTGCTTGCCTCATTGATCTAAATAAATGAATGAAAAGTGTTCTCACAGCGCAGCGCGTGCGTCAGCGTTTGATTTTAACGGTCAAAATGAATGCGACTAGAATCTTTGAATGAGATGTCATGATAAAGTACTTAGAAATTCAATAAATTCCGACACCTATTTTTTTTTTAAATCACCAAAATCAACTTTATTCAAAACCTCTTAGAATGAGATGTCTTGATAAAGTACAGGCGACAGCCTTGCAAACCTGGGGAACAGCGTGCGACAGCGCCCGCGATAAGCTACGATACCTGGCGACAAGCCAGCTGTCGCCGAGAGATTTCAAACCGGATGATTTCTCAGCGACGCGCCGAGATCCACTACGATTTTCCTCACGATCATGCCCGCGACACCCCGGCGAACTGTCGGCAACAACCTAGTCACCGGCAGTCGCCTTAAAATCGCCTAAGTGGGACAGGGCCTTAACTAATCAAGAATCTGACATTCTCTGCCTTAGAAATACCCATTGGCTTGGGGTGGCACGGTGGTGCAGCGGTAGACTTGCTGCCTCACAGCGCCAGAGACCCGGGTTGGATGCTGACTACGGATGCTGTCTGTACGGAGTTTTGTACGTTCTCCCCATGACCGCATGGGTTTTCTACGGGTGCTCCGGTTTCCTCCCACACTCCAGAGATGTGTGGGTTTGTAGGTTTATTGGCATCTGTAAATTGCCCCCAGTGTGTAGAAAGTGGATGTGAAAGGGGGATAAGAGAACTAGTGTGAACGGGCGATCGATGGTCGTTGTGGACACGGTGGGCCTGTTTCCATACTGCATATTTAAACTAAACTAAACTAAACCAAGGCACTAAATGTTCACAATAATCGGAGTGCAGTTCCGTACAACCATCCAAAGTGATGGATTGTGTGAGATTGTGTGGATTGTGAACTGAAGAACACCTGGCTTTGTGTTATGGCTGCTACTAATTCCTTACAGTTCTATGTGCTTAAACCCTTTGTGGAGGCTTTGACAGGAAGCCTACAAGCTGTGTGCATGATTAATCTGCACTTCGCCTTCGATTCTGGACAGACTGTGGCTGAGAACTTTGTTTGAACCACTTTCCTGCACCAGGTCATGTCAGACTCAAACTTTCCAATGTGTAGGAAAGAACTGCAGATGCTGATTTAAATCAAAGGTAGACACAAAATGCTGGAGTAACTCAGCGGGTCAGGCAGCATCTCTGGAGAGAAGGAATGGGTGACGTTTTGGGTCGAAACCCTTCTTCGGACTGATCTGTCTGAAGAAAGGTCTCAACACAAAACGTAACCCATTCCTTCCCTCCAGAGATGCTGCCTGTCCCGCTGAGTTACTCCAGCATTTTGTGCCTATCTAACTTTCCAATTCTGTCTGCTTTCGGAAGAGAGGAGTGGCCGACCGTCCTGGTATTCACTTCATTCCTGCTTTGCAGATGTTCATTTCTCAATAGGAGAGAGAACTTTGGATAATCAAGGCCTGATTAGAAACAGTCAACATGGATTTGTGCCTGGAAGGTCATGTTTGACTAATCTTCTTGAATTTTTTGAAGAGGTTACCAGGGAAATTGATAAGGGCAAGGCTGTGGATGTTGTCTATATGGACTTCAGTAAGGCATTTGACAAGGTTCCACATGGAAGGTTGATTAAGAAGGTTAAATCGTTGGGTATTAATAGTGAGGTTGCAAGATGGATTCAACAATGGCTGAATGGGAGATACCAGAGGGTAACGGTTGACAATTGTATGTCAGGTTGGAGGCCAGTGTCTAGTGGAGTGCCCCAAGGATCTGTGTTGGGTCCACTGTTGTTTGTCATTTACATTAATGATCTGGATGATGGTGTGGCAAATTGGATTAGTAAATATGCAGATGATACTAAGATAGGTGGAGTAGTTGATAGTGAGGTAGATTTTCAAAGTCTACAGAGAGACTTGGGCCTTTTGGAAGGGTGGGCTGAAAGATGGCAGATGGAGTTTAATGCTGATAAGTGTGAGGTGCTGCATTTTGGTAGGACAAATCAAAATAGGACGTACAGGGTAAATGGTAGGGAATTGAGGAATGCAGTGGAACAGAGGGATCTGGGAATAACTGTGCATTGTTCCCTGAAGGTGGAATCTCATGTGGATAGGGTGGTGAAGAAGGCGTTTGGTATGCTTGCCTTTATAAATCAGAGCATCGAGTATAGAAGTTGGGATGTAATGTTGAAATTGTACAGGGAATTGGTGAGGCCAAATCTGGAGTATGGTGTGCAGTTCTGGTCGCCAAATTATAGGAAGGATGTCGACAAAATGGAGAGGGTACAGAGGAGATTTACTAGAATGTTGCCTGGGTTTCAGCACTTAGGCTACAGAGAGAGGTTGAACAGGTTGGGTCTTTATTCTTTGGAGCGTAGAAGGTTGAGGGGGGACTTGATAGAGGTTTTTAAAATTTTGAGAGGGACGGACAGAGTTGACGTGGGTAGGCTTTTCCCTTTGAGAGTGGGGAAGATTCCAACAAGGGGACATAGCTTCAGAATTGAGGGACAAAGGTTTAGGGGTAACATGAGGGGGAACTTCTTTACTCAGAGGGTTGTGACTGTATGGAATGGGCTTCCGGTGGAAGTGGTGGAGGCTGGCTCGATTTTATTATTTAAGAGTAAATTGGATAGGTATATGGATAGGAGGGGATTGGAGGGTTATGGTCTGAGTGCAGGTAGATGAGACTAGGTCAGGGAGAATGGTCGGCGTGGACTGGTAGGGCCGGACAGGCCTGTTTCCATGCTGTAGTTGTTATATGTTATTGTTATATGAACCATGTGTCGACACCAAAGGCAGCCAACAATGGACCATTGTGGGCTCCACATTTCCTGCATCATCATTGCTTTCTGCATATCTTCCATTCATTTGCCCTAAGTACCGTCTATATCTCTCCTTCCTCTTTCCCCTGACTCTGAGTCTGAAGAAGGGTCTCGACCTGAGATGTCACCGATTCCTTTCCTTCAGAGAAGCTGCCTGACCTGCTGAGTTACTCCAGCTTTTTATGTCTGTCTTCGGTTTAAACCAGCATCTGCAGTTCCTTCCTCCACATCTATCTGCACCATCTGTCCAGCCAGTTGCCTCTAATAATACTTGTCTAATTTTACATTAAGCAGATGGAGGTCCCTGTTTCGGGATCTCCCTTGAATTTCCACTTGAATTCAGAAATAATGCCTTTTTCTTTTTCCATGTACTGGTTAAGGCTGGAAACTGAAACTTGTCGCAATACCTCCCAACTTGGAAAATCGTATTTTATCTTTTCTCACTCTGTGCCAGCAATAAGTGCCAACTAAGCAGAATTTAAATCATCATTTGTTTTGTTTTGGGAATGCTCGTGTTAATCACCGATCAATCTCACTGGCCTGTGTTGCAATAGTGTGAGAATGAGTGGAGAGGCTTGACCTGTGCTCGCTGGAGTTTGGAAGGATGAGGGGTGAATCTCATTGAAACCTCCCGAATAATGAAAGGCCTAGATAGAGTGGATGTGGAGAGGATGTTTCCACTAGTGGGAGAGTCTAGGACCAGAGGACGCAGCCTCAGAATAAAAGGATGGGCGTTAGAAAGGAGATGAGGAGGAATTTCTTCAGCCAGAGGGTGGTGAATGTGTGGAATTTGATGCCACAAATGGCTGTGGAGGCCAAGGCATTGGGCATTTTTAAAGCGGAGATTAATAGGTTCTTGATTAGTAAGGCCATCAAAGGTTACAAGGAGATGGAGAATGTGGTTGAGAGGGTAAAATAGATCAGCCATGATTGAATGGCAGAGCACTCGATGGGCCGAACAGCCTAATTCCGCTCCTAGGTCTTACAGGAGAGTGATAGTCGAGGGTGGAACAGGGAGAGGTTGTTGCTGATTATGGGAAGGCCAATGTTGATGAAGCAATAACATTAGTAAAGTCTGTAATTGTTCTTGTCACCGATTTCAAATTGACTGCTTTATAAAGATGGGTTTGGTGAATGGTGATTGTTTGAATACTCAAAGAGACCCATTTTTGGCAAACTGAAATAAAACTTTAAAAAAAACGACCTCTGAAGTGAACCAATATTAAATTCTGAAAAAATTCAAATTACATTAATATATCATTGATCTATATCAAAGGTGCACCTGTGTAGGAAAGGTCTGCAGATGCTGGTTTAAATCGAAAGTAGACACAAAATGCTGGAGTAACTCAGCGCTTTCAGTCTGAAGAAAGGTCTCGACCCGAAACGTCACCCATTCCTTCTCTCCAGAGATGCTGCCTGACCTGCTGAGTTACTCCAGCACCTTGTGTCTATCAAAGGTGCACCTTCACTGCTCACCGTTGTGTTCATTTGTTTCATTGTCGCAGATTGATTGAATGTCATGGATTGAAACAGCCCCTTCAGACCACTGAGTCCACACTAGTTCTACGTTATTCCACTTTCTCAACCACTCTAGGAGCAATTTACAGAGGACAGTTAGTCTACAAACCCTCGTGCCCTTGGGATGTGGGAGGAAACCAGAGCACCTGGAGGAAGCCCACCTGTTTTTTTTAACAGAAATATCAATAAACCTCCATATTGCCATCGGTTTCATCCACTAGCCTTTTCAGAGTGTGGCTTTTTTAATGTGGACATTGTGTCCTGATGAATAACCAATTGTATACAAAAGGCAATAAAATGCAGATACTTCAAATCTGAAGTAAAATCAGAAGTGTCAAAAATACTCAGCAAGACAGGCAGCCTCTGTGAAGAGAGAAACAAGGTTAACATCTCGGGCTGATGAGCATTGATGAAAATTTGTCAGCTTAAAAGGTTGCCTCTGTTTCTCTCCACAGTCATGGTGCCTGACCTGAACAATTTCGGTTTTTTTTGTTTTAAACGAAGGGCTGGAGTAACTTAGCGGGTCAGACGGCATCTCTGGAGAACGTGGACAGGTGACCTTTTTTTTGGGATCCCTCTTCAGACTGTATGAACTTAAAGGAATCAACCTTTTTGGGTTGAGACCCTTTTTCAGTCGACCCTATTCCTTCTCTCCAGAGATGCTACCTGACCCGCTGAGTTACTCCAGCATTTTGTGTCTATCTTCAGTGTAAACCAGCATTTACGGTTCCTTCGTAGCCTATACATAAGCACTTAGATGCCTCTTTGATAAGCTTCTCAGATGCAGTCCAAGGGTATTGCAGCAGTACACTCAGACAATATACAGCGTCACCAGTTTACCTGCGCTAACTGAAATTAAGATGCAACACAGTGGCACAGCTGGTGCCTCACAGCTCTTGAGACCGGGAATCGATCCTGACCTCAGTTGCCGTCTGTACGGAGTTTGTATGTTCTCCCCGTGACCTGCGTGGGTTTCCTCCGAGATCTTCGGTTTCCTCCCACACTCCAAAGATGTACAGGTTTGTAGGTTAATTGGCTTGGTAAATGTAAAAAGAATTGTCCCGAGTGTGTGTAGGATATTGTCAATGTGCGGGGATCGCTGGGCGGCGCGGACCCGGTGGGCCGAAGGGCCTGCTTCCCCACTGTATCTCTAAACTAATCTAAACAGTTTCTGCTCTTGGAGCTGTTGCGACCCGAAATGTCGCCAGCCCATTCCCTCCGCAAACAACTCTCTGCTCTGCCTGAGTTCCTGTTTCTATAAGATCCCCTCTCATCCTTCTAAACTCCAGTGAATACAAGCCTAGTCTTTTCAATCTTTCCTCATATGTCAGTCCCGCCATCCCAGGGATCAATCTCGTGAACCTACGCTGCACTGCCTCAATTACAAAGATGTCCTTCCTCAAATTAGGAGACCAAAACTGTACACAATGCTCCAGATGTGGTCTTACCCATGTCTGCCTTCAAAGGACCCACATTTGACTTTGCTACACTTTTTCTCTTAACATATCTAAAGAAGCTTTTACTGTCCTTCTTTATATTCTTGGCCAGCTTCCCCTCGTACTTCATCTTTTCAGCCCGTATTGCCCGTTTTGTTACCTTCTGTTGTCCTATGAAAGTTTCCCAGTCCTCTGGCTTCTGACTGCTCTTTGCCATGTCAATGTATGACAGAAACCAAAGGTTGATTTATTTGGTGGCAGAACTTTTGCAACAACTTTAAGCACCTGAGATGTCCAAACAATGATAATAACTAGAAGAATACCCCTGAACCAAATTGGAACCACAAGCAAAAGCTGGAAGGTTTAAGCCCAACAGATGTGCCAGATTATATACACAGTGCTGGAGTAACTCAGCGCATCAGGCAGCATCCCTAGAGAGCATGGATAAGTGACCTTTCGGGTCAAGTCCGGTCTTCGGGCTCAATTAGTCAATTCAGAAGGATTATACATGCCACTTATAAGCGGGTGAGGAGAGGGACATTGGCTCGCAGGTCGATCAACATGTCCAAGGAAGGCCATGGCTGGATGCCTGCTGCAGCCTGGGGATTGCCTGGCATGGACACCACTCATGAAACCTGGAACATGGACTGCACCAAAGCATGGCGCCTCTTGCATGTGGGATAAGCAGTAGGTGACAGTTCAATGATCCACTGAACCAGTAACGCTGCTGTCTTACAGCGCCAAAGAACCTTACCGGTTCGATCTCGCCAACGGGTGCTGTCTGTATGGAGTTTGCACGTTCTCCCCGTGACCCGCGTGGGTTTTCTCCGGGTGCTCCGGGTTCCTCCCACACTCCAAAGACATACAGGTTTGTAGGTTAATCGGCTTTGGTAAAATTGTATGAATGTAAAATTGTCCCGGTGTGTGTAGGGTAGTGTTAATGCACGGCAATTACTGGTCGGTGCGGACTCAGTTGGCTATGTGTCTCTAGAACTAAAACTACAATTATTTCCACACACTTTGCTAATCGGGGATGTGCTTGGGTATGACAATACTCTACCGGACTCTTCGTAAGACAACAATTTCACTGCGCGTTCGCACTTTTGCATGTGTGACAATCAAAGCACCGTTGAACCATTGAACTTAACCGTGCTCTTCTGAAGAGCTCAATCATGAAGTCCCACATTTTTCTCACCAGCACACAACGTTCTTGATAACCTGTTCCTGGGTGCTTTCTGGCTTGGAGTCATCTCAAGCTTTTACTAATTCTTCTTTCTGCCATATCCAGCTAAACTCGTGGAAGAGTCTGGGACCAGAGGTCATAGCCTCAGAATAAAAGGACGTTCCTTTGGGAAGGAGATCAGGAAGAATTTCTTTGGTCAGAGAGTAGTAAATCTGTGGATTTCATCGCCACAGAATGCTGTGGAGGCCAAGTCAATGAATATTTTCACGGCAGAGATAGATAGATTCTTGATTAGTATGGGAGTCAGGGGAGGAGAATGGGGTTGAGAGGGGAAGATTGAATGGCAGAGTAGACTTGATGGGCCAAATTCTGCTCCTAATACTTATGAACATGAACTCTATCCTTTCAGTAACTTGGGAACTGTGCACAGCGTTCCAGATGAAATCTGGCTCATGGTATATTTTGTGAGGAGATTACTTACTTTGATCTGCATTCTGTGCCTTTTTTTGTTACACAACCTAACATCCCATTAATCTCAATGCCAGCAGTCAGACGTTACTTTGATGTCCTATGAGACCCATCTACTCCTGAATCACAGATGAATTAAAGATGGTGTCTTTAGAGTGGTTGTATGTGTGCTGGACTCAACTGTAGCGAAAGACAATCTGGCCTTCCCTTCACTGGATCCCATTGTGGTCTGGGCTTGCTTGCATCTCTGGCAGAGGTTATGGGATGCTTAGGCTGACTGGATAGACTGCGTGTAACATAAGCCTCAGTAACATAAGCTGAGAACATTGTGAGCAGTTTTGGGCACCATATCTGGGGAAGGATGTGCTGGCTCTGGAGAGGGTCCAGAGGAGGTTTACGAGAATGATCCCAGGAATTGGTGGGTTAACACATGCTGAGAGTTTGACGGCACTGGGCCTGTACTCACTGGAGTTTAGAAGGATGAGCGGGGACCTCATTGAAACTTACCGAATAGTGAAAGGCTTGGATAGAGTGGATGTGGAGTGGATGGTGCTTCTATTAGCGGGAGAGTCTAGGACCAGAAGTCAAGAACGTTCCTTAAGGAAGGGGATGAGGAGGAATTCCTTTAGTCAGAGGGTGGTGAATCTGTGGAATTCTTTGCCACAGAAGGCTGTGGAGGCCATGTCAATAGATATTTTTAAGGCAGAGATAAATATATTCTTGATTAGTAAGGGTGTCAGGGGTTATGGGGAGAAGGCAGGAGAATGGGGTTAAGAGAGTAAGATAGATCAGCCACCATTGAATGGCGGAGTAGACTTGATGGGCCGAGTGGCCTAATTCTGCTCCTAGAACCTGTGAACATGAACATAGGAAGATAAAGTTATAGTTGCCCAAGTGGTCCCCTGAGCATCCAACATGATCATTGATTCAGCTCCAGTCTCCTGTCCAACCCAACGACACTTAATTCTCGTAGCAAAACAAGATTCTACCAAACCAAATGTTGACTGTTCTCAATGACTGAACATCAAGGTTTTTTCTAGGTACTCTAATTTTCTTCCACATTCCAATGACATACAGGTTTTTAGATTAATTGGCCTCTGTAAGTCGTCCCTAGTGAGTCAGATAGAACGGTGGCTGATCAGGCTGAGGGGCCTGCTTCCACACCCTATCTTGAAACTAAAAATAAAGTAAACCAAGTCTTGGACTGCTAACGCTGGAATCTCAATAATTTATAAGATATACATACATGCATATAGATGGACAAGGGCTGTTCATGGATAGTCAGCATGGTCTTGTACATGGGTGGTGGTGTCTCGTGAATCTGATTGAGTTTTTTGATGATGTGACCAGAAAGGTTGATGGCGGCAGAGCTGTAGATGTTGTATGAATGGATTTCAGCAAAACATTTGATGGTTCCGCATAGTAGGCTGCTCTGGAAGGTTACACTGTATGAGATCCAAGGAGAGATAGCTGAATGGGTAGAAAATTGGCTTCATGAGAGGAAGTAGAGGGTGATGGTGGAAGATTGCTTATCAGACTGGATGCCTGTGATTGGAAAAATTGCAGCAGGATCTTGATCGGTTAGGCAGGTGGGCTGAGGAATGGTTGACGCAATTTAATACTGAGAAGTGTGAGGTGTTGCATGTTGGGAAGTCCACCATGGGCAGAACTTACACAGTGAACGGTAGGGCTGTGGGGAGCGTTGTAGAGCAGAGGGATCTAGGAGTGCAGGTCCTTGAAAGTGGCATCGCAGGTGGTCAAAAAGGCTTTTGACACATTGACCAGAGTAGGTCAGAGTATTGAGCATAGAAGATGGGAGGTCATATTGCAGATATATAAGACGTTGGTGAGGCCACATTTAGAGCATTGTGTTCTGTTTTGGACACCATGTTATAGGAAAGACGTGTAGATGGGACAAGTTGTGCCGAAGGGCTGGTTTTTGTACTGTTCGACTCTATGACTCTAAGAAACATACTGCTGGATGAACTCAGTAGGTCAGGCAGCATCGGAATTGAGGAAATAGATGGATGATGTTTCGGGTCAGGACCCTTCTTCAAGAAGAAGAAGGTTCTCGACCTGAAACATACTCTGTCCATTTTCTTCACAGTTGCTACCTGATCCATTCAGTTCCCCAGGCACAATGTTTTTTTTGCTCACACCCTTGATAAGGTGTGGTGCTCAAAACATTGCACGACTGATATGGCCTCACCGGCACTTTGCAGAGTTGTAGCAGAGACACCAGATCATTGGGTGCCTCAAGGGTAGCAATTAAAGATCGCCCAACTACTTTTGACTTTGCGGTTCCTAGATGTCACTGGAAAGATGGTGTGTTCTCCTGCAAAGAAGCACCACACTTAAGAAGTCATGCTCTGTAAGAAATACTGAGGAACATTTGTGTGACTTAATGAGATATAAATCTCCACTTCGCCCTTCAATATGGAATTATTTCGAAACAAGGAACCGCTGATGCTGATTTCCAGAAAAATACATAAAATGCTGGATTAGCTCAGCGAGTCAATGGAGACAAGGATTGGTGACGTTTCGGGTTGGGACCCTTCTTCAGGGAATTATTTATGAATGGAAAATAGACACAAAATATGTCCATGTAGATCTCGGCGGGCCAGGCCAGAGAGAAGGAATGGGTGACGTTTCGGGTTGACACCCTTGTACATGTTGCAATGAGGCTGTGTGGTAATTCTTATATGTGTAGGAAGGAACTACAGATACTAGAAATGCAAATTGGAAGAAAAGCACCTCATATTTCGCTTGGGCAGCTTACAACCCAACGGCATGAATATTGACTTCTCCAACCAAGTAACCCTTGCATCCTCTCTCTCTCCGTCCCTCTCCCACCTCAGTCGTCCTAGTGGTTTCTCTGTCGTCCTGCTGAGTTTCACTGTTTGTATCGCTCATGATCACCTTCCCCACAGCCAGCAATGGGCTGGTGTGGACTCCTCCTTTTCTTGTTCATCGTTGCTTTGTGCATATCTTTCATTCATCATCTGCTCTATGTACCGTCGATCTCTCTCGTTCCCATCTCCCCTGACTCTCAGTCTGAAGATGGGTTTCGACCCGAAACGTCACCTATCCCTTCTCTCCAGAGCTGCTGCCTGACCCGCTGAGTTACTCCAGCTTTTTGTGTCTATCTTTGGTGCTTCTTATAGATGTGATCTTTACAAATATAACTGCGATGAAGCCTGTCTTGACATTTAAGCAATTATAGTCTGATCTTAAAATTAAACTTTTGCAGAAACTGATATGATGGAAATACTATTTTAATATAGTCCTTTTGGGTTTATTTTGGCAGGACACTATATTGAGAGGTATTTCTGACGCATGTAATCTTAGATGCAGAGATAATTCCTTCTTTTAAATTGCCCTCAAGTCATGAAGGTCAGGTGAAGGTTACCATTGGGCCTGTGTAGATCGCGGGTGGGTGCATCAGTGAAGACACCGCGTGCCATTTCCAACATGAACTTTGGTCACTTGCCAAGGGTTGGCAATGGTTCAGTGGCACCTTGGAAACCTCCTGCCTCTTCCAGTCAGAGCTCATGAGAAGACCTGCCTCAATGTTCATCATCATTTTATTTTTCATCATCATTTTATTTTATTTCGTACATGTTAAAAGACATCAATTAAAAAACGAAATAAACAAAAAAACAGAAGAAATACAAAGAATTTAATCCATTACTTAACGTCTTTACATGTACGAAAAGGAGTAGGAAGAAGTGTGAACTTATTTAATCCTACCCCATTCCCTAATCAATATTTATCGTATTATCTATAATAACTAATACCTAAAATACATATATAACTACATATATACTCACTCACCCTTACAATCATATGAATATACCTATTTACACAATAATGTCTATATTAACTACATCTGATATATATACATACTTTAGGCCAATCATATATATACATATACCCGACCATTTACATACAAAATATAAATACAAATATAGTCACCCATCCGTATAATAAGTCAGATATTAATTCAAAAATACTCATTCAACCTTATATGTTCATATAGATATACTTTTTAAAATAATGATGTGTTATTATATGTAGACCCCTATGTTCTCTCCATGTGACCCCACCAGCCTGACTTGGACATCCATCGGCTTCATTCCTGAGGAGGTTAAAATGGCTGAAGGTGGATACATCATGTGGGAATCCAGGGGGAATACATCCCAGTGTTTTGAGAGGTGCCTGGAGTGAATGTGGAGGCATTAGCAGTGATATTTCAAGAAATGACTAGATTCAGGGATTGTTCCAGAGGACTGGAAGATAGACAATATACAATAGACTATAGGTGCAGGAGGAGGCCATTCGGCCCTTCAAGCCAGCACCGCCATTCAAGATTGCGAATATCACTCCCCTGTTTAAGAATGGAGCACGGCAAAAGAAAGGGAATTATATGTCCATTAGCCCGACCTCAGCGGTTGGTAAGATTTTAGAGTCCATCATTAAGGATGAGGTTTCGGAGCATTTGGAAGCGCGTGATAAAATGGGCCAAAGTCAGCATGGTTTTGTCAGACATCTTGCCTGACGAATATTTGGAATTCTTTGAGGAAGTAACATGCAGGAGAGGCAAAGAACAATCAGTGGATGTTGTTTACTTGGATTTTCAGAAGGCCTGTGATAAGCTGCCACACATTTCCAGCCATGCCTCTGATCATTATATAGGTATATATACTACTGTCTCTCCACTAAACCTCCAACACGACAGAGAGAACAATCGAAGATTGTCCAACCCGTCCTCATAGCCAATACCCTCTAATCCAGGCATCATTCTGGCAAACCACTGCACCCTTTCCAAAGCCTCCACATCCCTCCTGTAACCAGAACTGCACGTAAAGCTGTATCTTGACGTCTTGACTCTTACACCCACTGCCTCAGTCTTGTACCTCACCTTGAGAGGAACCAGGGATGGGCAGCACAAGATTAGCTCGCAGGTGACATTTACATTCTATAAATGAATTAAAAACGGAAAGTCCATGCTAATCACAAATCATGTCATCGTCCAAAATTAATCTCCAACTTGCAGCAAATTGCTTTAAAATCACTTGCTGAGAGATCTGTGTAAACCGGAAGTGAAAACAGAGTAAACAATGTTATTGAACGAGGTCTGCTGTACGTTTGCAGTTCAAATGTGATATTGAAGCATATTAATGATCATGTTGCTGAATGCCATAGTGTTTTTCTTTCTACTAATTTGGCTCAGAGCTGGCAGCTGATTTTTAAATTATTTATAATTCATGAACTGCAGCCCAAGCTAGTTCTTCCATTCGGGGAGTTTGCAATTAGCATCCGCCTTGCAACTAAAGAAGGGTCCTGACTCGAAATGTCAGCTATCCATGTCCTTCAGAGATGCTGCCTGACCCGCTGAGTTGCTCCAGCACTCTGTGAAACGTCACCTATCCATGTTCTCCAGAGATGCTGCCTGGCCCGCTGAGTTACTCCAGCGTTTTGCGTCTACATTTCGATTTAAACCAGCATCTGCGGTTCTTTCCGACATTCTCTGGTGTAGACACTCGCTAGTGTGGAGGGAGCGGAGCAAAGGTGGGATGTCAAGCTCAATCGCTTCCCGTAGCGAAGGCCCTCCGACGCTGGTAAAGACCCGGTGAATGTCCACCAGCTCCGAGAGTGGTCCATGTGAGCTCTGAGTAGAAGCGCAGTGCATGAGGGGGGTTGCTGAGGGGAGACCACCGTGTGGTCATCACGGAGAGAAGGAGGGACCCTGGCCACATCCAGGGTCACACATCCAGCAAAAGCTCAACAGCTGCTCCGAAGACTTGAAATCATCGACGTGACCATTGACCTAAAGGTAGCAAGGTTGCAATGAAATGAGCCCATATCCCCAACAACAAGGTGGTGGCTGCGAGGGAAGTCCTCTTGTCCTTAGAAGTGAGTCGAAGTCCCACTGTGGAGACTTGAGCTCATCATCTAGGCTGCCATTCCATGGCAGTAGCGATGGAGACCCACGCCAACAGATTTGAGTTGTTGAACGAGTCCCATCTGCACTCCTGGACGCTCGTAAATCATCCTTGTGGAAGAGCCAGATAGCGGCCACAGGTTTCTGTTTTTGTTTTAGCGATACAGCGCAGAAACAGGCCCTACGGCCCACCGGGTCCGCGCCGCCCAGCGATCCCTGCACACTAACACTATCCTACACCCACTAGGGACAATTTAAAAAAAAACATTTGCCCAGACAATTAACCTACATACCTGTACATCTTGGTGTATGCATACCCCCAACATCTGTAGAAATAACCAACCTACTGTTATTTATATCTTTCTGCAGTTGTACAGGGCCCTAGTGAGACCGCACCTGGAGTACTGTGTGCAGTTTTGGTCTCCAAATTTGAGGAAGGATATTCTTGCTATTGGGGGCGTGCAGCGTAGGTTTACTAGGTTAATTCCCGGAATGGCGGGACTGTCGTATGTTGAAAGACTGGAGCGACTAGGCTTGTATACACTGGAATTTAGAAGGATGAGAGGGGATCTTATTGAAACATAGATTATTAAGGGACTGGACACGTTAAAGGCAGGAAACATGTTCCCAATGTTGGTGGAGTCCAGAACCAGGGGCCACAGTTTAAGAATAAGGGGTAGGCCATTTAGAACGGAGATGAGGAAAAACTTTTTCAGTCAGACAGTTGTAAATCTGAGGAATTCTCTGCCTCAGAAGGCAGTGGAGGCCAGTTCTCTGGATTCTTTCGAGAGAGAGCTAGATAGAGCTCTTAATGATAGTGGAGTCAGGAGGTATGGGGAGAACGTCACAGGGAGAACGTGCAAACTCCACACAGACAGCACCTGAGGTCAGGATCAAACCCAGGTCTGTGGCGCTGTGAGGCAACAGCTCTACTCCTGCACCATTGTGCAGCCCCATCCCAGGTTAGTTGCAAGAGTTTCGTCGCCACTTTGGATTGCCCCACTTTGCTGTTGCCAATGTTAATCTGCATCAAGTGATGTCCTTATCAGCAGCTAAACTGAATGTTACTGAAGAGGAACAATGCTAACCGTGCAGTGGGAACAGAAAATGTCAAGCAGTGGGACTGAATCTAAACTGATTGCATCCTTCAAAGGAAGTCTTCCTGTTTTCATTGAAGAGTGAATGAACTGCAAGCTCCCCATGATGTCGGAAAGTGCACAGAGCATGTCCATGTTATCCTCATGACTCACAGCGCCAGAGACTGCTGCATGGAATTACAAACATTGGAACCTGTCAGCTATTGACAGCATCGGACCTGTAACAAGGCAGCTCTGCACTGTAAATTATAAAGACTAGAGTCTACGGCCCCATCTACAAATGCTCGCTGCAACCAAACAGAAAGAAGAACAGTTTTTTACAGCATCTTTCCCAACCTTGCGATGACCCAAACCATCTTGTGGCCCACTGAATGATACCTTTTTGAAGTTTTGCCATTATAGTTACAACAGAAGCACAGCGGTAAGTTTACACCAACCAAGTTTGGTTAGTAACCAGTTTAGATGATCTTGGTGAGAGGATCAATATTACCGGACATCACGGCCACTCTTTGTGCTACTGGTCCACCACCGATTATCCAGCAACTGGTGGTATTAAGGGATTGGACACGTTAAAGGCAGGAAACATGTTCCCAATGTTGGGGGAGTCCAGAACCAGGGGCCACAGTTTAAGAATAAGGGGTAGGCCATTTAGAACGGAGATGAGGAAAAACTTTTTCAGTCAGAGAGTTGTAAATCTGTGGAATTCTCTGCCTCAGAAGGCAGTGGAGGCCAATTCACTGAATGCATTCAAGAGGGAGCTAGATAGAGCTCTTAAGGATAGCGGAGTCAGGGGGTATGGGGAGAAGGCAGGAACGGGGTACTGATTGTGTATGATTGTGTATGATGTAATTTGGACAAAATCACGAGAGCTTAACCCCTCCTGGCTGTCCCCCCAAAGACGTGGCGCCGAGGCCGGGTGAGGAGGCCGATCGGGACCTCTGTGCCGATCGGCTGGTCAAATTTGCCTCCCGTGGCCGGGGCTCTGGAACTCCGGCCGGGCCAGAGCCGGTAGATCCGTTCCCACAGCCGACTTCCCAGGCCGACTTTGCGGGCCCGCATCTCATCTCAGCCCCACGGCGGTCTTGGCGGAACGTTCCGGTCTGCTGGCCTGGGCAAACGGATAACCCAGTAAGGCTCTGGAACCAAGTTGTGTGGGGAGATCCGGTGTCGGATCTCTATTGGTATTTATCATTGTGAAATGTTCCGAGATGCAGACAGCAACTTTGTCGTGCTGTTGCCCAGAGAAATCATACCGTATGTCAGTGTAATCATACCCGACATAATCACAACAGACAATGCAAAAAGAGAACAGAAGCAGTGTGCTCAATGTAGTGTTACAGCGACAGAGAAAGCATGGATTTAAAACAAAAAGTGTTGGAACCGCAATGAGGTAGATTGGGATATCAGGAATGCATCTTTAGCTTATGAGAGGTCGTTCAGGATTCTGATGACAGTGGGGAAAACTGACGTGCGTTCTTCAATGACGTGTGCTTTCAAACTTTTGTATCTTCTGCCCGACTTATTGTCAAGGGACTTAAGTTTAGTTTATTATTGTCACGTGAACCAAGCTGTATTGCAAAAACATAGAAACATAGAAAATAGGTGCAGGAGGAGGAGGAGGCCATTCGGCCCTTCGAGCCAGCACCGCCATTCATTGTGATCATGGCTGATCATCCACAATCAGTAACCCGTGCCTGCCTTCTCCCCATATCCCTTGATTCCACTAGCCCCCAGAGCTCTATCTAGGTCTCTCTTAAATTCATCCAGTGATTTGGCCTCCACTGCCCTCTGTGGCAGAGAATTCCACAAATTCACAACTCTCTGGGTGAAAAAGTTCCTTCTCACCTCAGTTTTAAATGGCCTCCCCTTTATTCTAAGACTGTGGCCCCTGGTTCTGGACTCCCCCAACATTGGGAACATTTTTCCTGCATCTAGCTTGTCCAGTCCTTTTATAATTTTATATGTCTCTATAAGATCCCCTCTCATCCTTCTAAACTCCAGTGAATACAAGTTTTTAGTTTTGCGCTGTCCAGTCAGCAAAAAGACCACACATGATTACAATCATGAATACAATGTGGCTTGATACAGGATGAAGGGAATAGCACAGGGATATGTTTTACGTTTGCCTGAGAGATCATATGTGGCCTTGGCTTAACATCCCGTCGGAAGATGATTCCCCAAATAGCATCGCCCTCTCTCAATGTTCCACTGAATAAATGGCCAATTTTTCGCCTCTCTCGTCTCTGGAATGGGTCTTGAACCCTCAACCTTCTAACTCAAGCAGAAGTGGCGGCGCCTAACGGCTGCGGCTCGCTAGCAGTCTGTTCGTCTTTTTTCCTTTTTTTTTTGTTGTGTGTCGGTGTTGGGATGGTTTTTGTTTTTTTTTGGTTGTGTATGTGGGGGGTGGTGGTGTGGGTGGGGGGGTGGTGGTGTGGGTGGGGGGGTGGGGGAAACCTTTCTCTTTTAAGTCTCTTCCTCACGGCGCGGGGTGCGGCTCGGCCGCGGGGCCTTCCATCGCCCGGTGCGGCTCGGCCGCTGGACTTAACATCGCCCGGCGCGGCTCGGCCGCTGGACTTAACAGTGCCCAGTGCGGCTTGGCCGCGGGGCCTTCCATCGCCCGGTGCGGCTCGGCCGCTGGACTTAACAGTGCCCGGTGCGGCTCGGCCGCGGGACCTAACATCGCTGGTGTGGCTCGGCCGCTGGACTTAACAGTGCCCGGGCCGCGGGGCCTAACATCGCCCGGCGCGGCTCGGCCGCGGGACTTTTCATCGCTGGTGCGGCTCGGCCGCTGGACTTAACATCGCCTGGTGCGGCTTGGCCACGGGGCCTTCCATCGCCCGGTGCGGCTCGGCCGCGGGACTTAGCTGCGCGCGGCTCGGTCGCGGGGCCTTCCATTCCCTTGCGGGGACTGTGCGGGTCGGTCGGGGACGAGCTGTCTGTCCGTGGGCGTGGGGAAGAGAGTGGAAGTTTTGTTGCCTCCATCACAGTGAGGGGGTGTTTGGAGTCACTGTGATGGATGTTTGTGTTGGGGTCATGTGTCTTGTGTTCTTTTTTGTGTGTGACTGCTATGTAGTTTCGTTCGGTACCTTGGTACCGAATGACAAATAAAGCTCTGTTGAACTGTTGAACTGTTGAGCACACCACTCAGCAGTCCAACGTTCCATGACATAGCAGCCAAGACTCTTAAGTTGCAGGGATAACTCCAGCCCCTGCAATACAAACAAATTGCTGTTCGTTATTATTGATTTTACAGACTTGGCTTGGTATCATTCATTTATTGCAATTTGGTACTTCTGGCTCAAAAAACAGAATTAATTCCCTCTGGCCACATTGCTCATGAACTCCATTTTCAACTTACATATGTTTAAGTCGAGTCCAACTTTACCCGTTTATTTAAGGCAACTGGATGAGAATCTCTTCACAACTTACATTCCAAAGAACTTTGCCCTATTTGGATGAATGGCCTTATCAGTTAAAACAGCAAAACAGACACGTTCCCTCCATGTCCATAATCCCACTGCGTTTGCCTATCCCTGCCTATTTATAAATTAATAAGGCACTTTCTTTAGACTTCGGGGCACTGAACGGCTGGGGGCTGCAAAGCTGAATGTAAAAGTTGTCTGTAGAACATAATGACAATTATCACCCAATTGCTTTTAAAAGAAGGACTTGCATTTATATAGCTACTTCAACAGCCTTTTCAGGATGTTGTAAAGCAGGAGAGGTGGTGGTGCAGCGGTAGAGTTGCTGCTTTACAGCACCAGAGACCAGGGTTCGATCCTGACTATGGGTGCTGTCTGTACGGAGTTTGTACGTTCTCCCCGTGGCCTGCATCGGTTTTCTCCGGGAGCTCTGGTTTCCTCCCACAATCCAAAGGCGTTTCAGGTCGGGATACCCTTCTTCAGGCTGAAAGATAGAATGGGGGGAACAGGAGGGAGAAAAAGGCCAGAACAAATCGGGGCTTGCAGTGGATGACCAAGGCAGGGTGGAGCCCACAATGGCCCATTGTTGGCAGAGGTTGTGGTGATAACGAAGGGAAACAAGGATGCAGACAGTGGAGCTAGTATCATGTCTAGGGTGGAGAGAGAGGGAATTCAGGGGTTACTTGAAATTAGACAAATTAACCTTCATACCACTGGAGTGTAGGCTGACCAAGCGAAATGTGAGGAGCTGTTGGTCCAAGTTGCATGTGGCCTCACTCTGTCCAAGTTGCATGTGGCCTCACTCTGACAGTGGAGGCCCAGGACAGAAAGGTCAGTGTGGGAATGGGGGGGAAGAGGTCAGTGTGGGAATGGGGAGGAAAGGTCAATGTGGGAATGAGTAGGGTCAGTGTGGGAATGGGGAGGGTCAGTGTGGGATTGGGAAGGGTCAATAGACATCAGACAATAAGTGCAGGAGGAGGCCATTCGGCCCTTCGAGCCAGCACCACCATTCAATGTGATCATGGCTTATCATTCTCAATCAGTACCCCGTTCCTGCCTTCTCCCCATACCCCCTGACTCCGCCATCTTTAAGAGCTCCATCTAACTCTCTCTTGAAAGCATTCAGAGAATTGGCCTCCACTGCCTTCTGAGGCAGAGAATTCCACAGATTCACAACTCAGTGTGGGAATGGGGAGGAAGGGTCAGTGTGTGAGTGGGAAGGTCAGTATGGGAATAGGAAGGAAAGGTCAGGATGTAATGGGAAGGGGAGTTAAAGTGATTGGCCACCGGTTGGATTCTGCGCGCAGGCACCCTCAGTGAGGTAAGCAGGCGAGGGAGCACGGGATTGCTAAATGTTTGGAAGATGTGGCAGTGAACAACTGTGGCAGGTTACAGGCACGGGGAGAATGACTGAAGCTGATGCCAGTGCCTTGGGGGTGTTGCTGTGATCAATGGCTCATTTCCCTCAGCGTTTCCACGGGAACTTCAGGCAACGATCACACGTTGGAAAGCGTCTGTCACTAGCCAGCCCAGGCCAGCGGCCAGGAACGGTAACTCTAGACCACTGGGCATGAATACCACCCGGCTCATGTTACAGTCACAACGATCACCCTCACCATCAGCGGAACTGAACCCACCAATGCCGGCAGCATTATCGACACGAGATCCAACGCTGGAACTCGTAGTGTTTCATTTCCTGACTTTGATCAGCTTAGTTTGATCTGTGGGTGGTGCAGCGGTAGAGTTTTTGCCTTGCAGCACCAGGTTGGGCTTGAAGAAGGGTCCTGACCAGGAATGTCACCTCACCCACCCTTTTTCTCCAGAGATGCTTCCTGAGCTGCTGAGCAGTCTCTTGCCCAGAGTAGGGGAATCGTGAACCAGAGGACATAGGTTTAAGGTGAAGGGGGAAAAATTGAATAAGAATCGGAGGGGTAACTTTTTCACACCAAGGGTGGTGGGTGTATGGAACGCGCTGCCGGAGGAGATAGTTAAAGCTGGCACTTATACATTGTTTAAGAGACATTTAGACAGGTACATGGATAGGACAGGTTTAGTGGGGCCAAGCGCAGGCAGATGGGACTAGTGTAGAGTTGGAAGGGTCTGTACCCGAAACGTCACCCATTCCTTCTCTCCAGAGATGCTGCCTGTCCCGCTGAGTTACTCCAGCTTTTTGTGTCTATCTTAGGACTAGTGTAGAGTTGGCCCGAAGGGCCTGTTTCCTCACTGTTTGACTCTATGACTCATTTACAATGGTGGTGCCATCGGCAACTTTAAAGACGGCGTTAGAACTGTGACCCCTAAACACAAGGGTCTTGTGCCCTGAGATTTTGTGACAGGGGACCTAATATTTCAGCAGAATACTCAAAAATAATGACAGTCTGCAAACGAAAAGCTTCAACAGAATAATTTATTTGGCCCCACTGCCAACAAGCTGACAATTTTTTGAATTTACTTGGTCTCTGTGAGGCTTACACTGTTGACGTTTTACAGTGGCCTGAAATATTCATGTTGAGAAACATAATTCATGGCTCATAATAACGGAAACGGGTAATTCCTGGCAAGCTCGATCCCGGATTAAATAATGACAAAACCGTCTGATTCCAGTGTTTTCGCCAGGGCTTCATTTAATATATGTCAAGGCATGCACTTTCTTGACCAGTTGCCAAGATTGACTTTCTTCCATTTAATTTGCTTTTCCTTTGCTTTCTGTTTGTGCACATAATTCAGGCACGGTGGCGCAGCGGTAGAGTTGCTGTCTCATGGCGCCAGAGACCCGGGTTCCATCCTGACTACGGGTGCTGTCTGTGCGGAGTTTGTGCGTTCTCCCCGTGACGTGCGTGGGTTTTTCCCGGGTGCTCCGGTTTCCTCCCACACTCCAAAGACGTGCAGCTTTGTAGGTTAATTGGCTTCGATAAAATTATAAATTGTCCTTCGTGTGTGTGTAGGATAGTGTTAGTTAACGGGGATCGCTGGTCGGCACGGATTCGGTGGGCCGAAGGGCCTGTTTCAACGCTGTATCTTTAAACTAAACTAAACTAAACTGCAGAGTAGAGGGCTTCTGACCTGTTAGAGAGGTCTTTAAACAATGCTCAGTAAAGAAAAATAAATTATGGATTTGCGATTCAAACCTTCGTATTTTATATTTGCAGCAGGCAGATATTTATTTTCCCTCTGGCAGTAGTCATCTTCCATTATAAAAGAAACAAAATGCTGGAGTCAACGGGCCAGGCAGCATCTTTGGAGAACGATGATAGAGTCATACAGCGTAGAAACAGGTGCCCACACCGACCAACAAGCCCCATCTACACTTGTCCCACCTGCCTGGATTTGGCCCATGTCCCTCTAAACCTGTCCAATCCATGTACCTGTCCAAACGTCTCTTAAACGTTGCAATAGACCCTGCTTCAACGACCTCTTCCAACAGCTGCTTCCATACGCACACCACCATTTGTGTAAAAAAGTTGCCCCTCATGTTCCTATTAAATCTTTCCCCCCTCTCTATAAACCGATGTCCTCTGGTTCTTGATTCCCCCACTCTGGGCAAGAGACTCTGTGCGTCCACCCAATCTATTCCGCTCATGATTTTGTACACAAACAGGCGACGTTTTAGGTCGGACCCTTCTACCGATTCTTCTAAACTGCTGAGTTTGGTAAAGATTGTAAATTGTCCCTAATGTGTAGGATAGTGTTAGTGTATGGGGTCATCGCAGACACGTTGGGCCGAAGGGCCTGTTTCCGCGCTGTATCTCTAAACTAACGTAAAACAAACTAAACAAGCTTCTGCAGTTCCTTGCGTTTGCATTTATTATACTTTTCCAGCCCTTCTGTAACAGGCTGCTAATTTTATTCAATTTCCCCTGTCTTTCCTTTTTCACAGACTTTTCTTTGTGCTACTTTTGTTCCTCCCCCATCCCCCTGCACCTTAAAACACATTTTATCTCTGACTTTTTGGACAGCTGGCATATATGGAACAAGCTGCCAGAGGAAGTAGTTGTGGCACATACTATAATAACAGTTAATAAAACATTTGCTTTGGTACATGGATAGGAAAGATTTAGAATTATATGAGTCGAATGCAGGCAAATAGACCAGCTTAGATGAGTTGTGTTTAGTTTATTGTCACGTGTACTAAGGAACAGTGAAAAGTTTTGTGCGTGCTAACCAGTCAGCGGAAAGACAATACATGAGTGCAATCGAGCCGTGTGTACAGATACATGATAAGGGGAATAACGTGAATAATGTTCAGTTCATAATGAAGCCAGTAACGTATGATCAAAGAGAGTCCGAGGGTCTCCAATGAGGTAGATAGTAGCCCTGGACCGCTCTCTAGTTGTGGATGATTTTTTGATTTAGAGATACAGTGCAGAAACAGGCCCTTCGGCCCACCGGGTCCGCGCCGCCCAGCGATCCCCGCACACTAACACTACACCCACTAGGGACAATTTTTACATTTGCCCAGCCAATTAACCTACATACCTGTACGTCTTTGGAGTGTGGGAGGAAACCGAAGATCTCGGAGAAAACCCACACAGGTCACGGGGAGAACGTACAAACTCTGTACAGACAGCACCCTTATTCAGGATCGAACCTGAGTCTCCGGCGCTGTGTATTCGCTGTAAGGCAGCAACTCTACCGCTGCGCCACCGTGCCGCCGCCATGAGCAATGGTCAGCATGGATGAGTTGGGTCGAAGGGCCTGTTTCCATGCTGTTGATAAAAGATTATCAGCCTGCCACACAGACCCTTTTTCTCTCTCAGACGCTCCCAGAACAATTGAGCATATTCTGCTGAATTTCAGATTTCTAGCATTTGCAGAATCTTGATTTTAAGAACACAGAACATAGAACAGTGCAGCACAGGAATAGATTCCTTGACCCACAGTGTCTGTGCCGAACATGAGGCAGGACTGGCTCTTATCTGCCTGCACATCATGCACATCCCTCCATTCCCTGCGTATCCGTGAGCCTGGCCAAAGACCTCCTCAACGCCACTGTCGTATCTGCCTGCACCACCACCCCCCCAGGCATCGCGTTCCAGGCACCCACCACTCTCTGCTTAAGACAACTGCCTTGCTCATCTATATACTAAAACTCTCGTTTATTTGTTTGTTTGTGATTGAACTTCAGCCAAAACGGTACACGATAGCGCGACAATGTTAGGCCCACCTTACTCACCGTCGTCACTGTAGTGATAATGCAAGTAGTTTTATTGAAATCGGTTATATTTTTTAAGTTATTCGCATTTTAAAGTTTAAATCTATCTCCAAAGGAGGGAAGGGGGAGGGAGAGGGGTGGAGTGAGGGTGATTGAGGGAGGATAAGGGGGGTTGAGGGGGATGGATTGGAGGGGGAAGGGGAAGAGGGGGAGGGTAGGGGAGTGGAGGGGGAGGGTTGGGGAGGGGAGGGGAGGGGGGGTTGAGGAGAGACGGGAGCGGGGGGAAGGACAGGGTGCTGCACCAATGCAGGAGAGGTTTGGGCCCAACGGGTCCACTTGGTCTAGTCTCCTTTAAATCTTGCCCCTCTCACCTTAAAGCTGGAGATGGCCATTCGCTTAAAGGAAAGGGGGGACACAGTTTTCCTCTCTTACAAAGTGACCGAGTTGCTCTCATTTCGGATGCCTCTTGTACCTTTCCACTGGCAGTGCAGTGAATGAGGGGTCTGAGTTTATGAACTTCACTGGAGATGCAAGGAACTGCAGGAGATCCTGGGACCATGAGAAAAAAACACTGTACTGATATGGACACTGTACAGAGTGTCAGGCACCGGCTGTGGAGGGAATGGAAATAAGAGCCAAGCGTGTTTTATTATCAATTGTCACAAACAGAACAATTACGTGCAGCAGCACAACAGAATATGAAAACACAGTACTCTGTCAACAATATAATAAATGAAGAAACATTAAAAAATATATATATATGTGTGTATATGTATAATGCACACGCACACAAATATATACATATACACACACACACATATTTAGATTTAGAGATACAGCGCGGAAACAGGCCCTTCGGCCCACCGGGTCCGCGCCGCCCAGCGATCCCCGCACACTAACACTATCCTACACCCTAGGGACAATTTTTTTTAACATTTGCCCAGCCAATTAACCTACATACCTGTACGTCTTTGGAGTGTGGGAGGAAACCGAAGATCTCGGAGAAAACCCACGCAGGTCACGGGGAGAACGTACAAACTCCGTACAGACGGCGCCCGTAGTCAGGATCGAACCTGCGTCTCCGGCGCTGCATTCGCTGTAAGGCAGCAACTCTACCGCTGCGCCACCGTGCCGCCCGAAATGTATATATATATATTTTAAACATGCACATACACACACATAAAGCAAACAAACAAATAATAATATTATAAAAAGACAAAAGTAATGCCCTCAAGTCTATGTAGTTCAGAGGTTATTTGGAGGTTGTGGTGTTTAATAATCTGATGGCTGCAGGGAAGAAGCTGTTCCTGAACCTGCACGTTACAGTTTTCATATATTTTGGGTTGGGACTGATTCAGTTTGAAGATGGGTCCTGACTTGGAATGTCATCTGTCCATCCCCTACACCGACACTGCCTGACCCACTGATTTCCTCCAGTGCTTTGTTTTAGCTCATGACTTTATTGTGGAGATTTACGAATGGGTATGACAGGTACATGGGTAGGACGGGTTTGGAGGGATATGGACCAAATGCGGGCTGGTGGGCCCAGTGTAACTGGGTCCGAAGAAGGGTCTCGACCCAAAACGTCACTCATTCCTCCTATCCAGAGATGCTGCCTGTCCCGCTGAGTTACTCCAGCATTTTGTGTCTATCTTCGACAGCTGGGACTTGTTGGCCGGTGTGGGCAAGTTGGGCCGAAGGGCCTGTTTGCATGCTGTGTGACTATGACTCTATCTGTTAAGACCAACAGCTCAATGCTCTTCCCCTTCACTCTTCTAGCTGAATGCCAGGCATTCCTTCCCCTGCATTGCGTTGCATGGCTCTCCACCATCCTCCTCATGGGCTCTTCCAAGCTCCGTGCCCTTGCTTCTCACCTCCCGTTCCCTGCACTGCACTGGCAGCCGAACCCATCCATTCCCCTAATGCACAGAGTGCGTGCAACTTCGACTGAGTGCTACTTTGCTCCAGAAAGACTAATTTGCGGGAATCCAGGGAAAGAGAGGGACAGAACTGGTCGGGTGGGACCTGTGCTCAGTACCCCCCCTCTGTGCCCAGACTAATCCACCATCCTGCACTCCGTTCCCACCAAAGGTGCTGGCGGCAGCTCACCTTTCTCCCCAGGCCTCCAGTCAGATCAAATGTCTCCTGACTGGGAAATTCATTACACTTCTTTCACTGTCGGCAGCGGGAGATGGATTGAAGCCGTTTCCAGTTCCAACTGCTCCCCTTACGAGCGGCTTTCGTCTACCTTTTGGCCTCTGTGGAGATTTTCCTTGTGTGGTCAGCTTCGTGCACTGCTCTTGCATAATGTAGTGTTACAAGCGCCTTAGGAGATGAATATCAACCAGTCTGAAATTTTACTTTTCTTGGGTCTCCAGAGTTCCATCTGATTTTTTTCCCTCCTCTGCTCAGCGGAGACTTCCAAATCGGGAATCCCACCTCGGCCGCACTTTCGAGATTGTTCTTGGAGTTTGTGCTTTGGATGTTTAATATATCAGGGATAACTTTAGCACAGGCTATTCTTCAGGCAGATCCTGAAAGATCAATCTCACTCACAACCTACAGCTTTGACCGAGCTTTAGCTCAAAAGACCTGGTGTGAGATTCTGCCTCATAACACTCCTGTGTAACGCCAGTTGGAATCGGATGCTGCAAAGAAACTTCAAGTCGTTCTTCATGGAGTTTAATTTCCGACATTAGTTTGCAAACTTTTCCACCTAAACTGGTGAGAAACCACACTTGAGGCCAAGTCGGGGAAGGCAGTGAATATCAGGGGCAGGCACAGGGGACCTGAGGGTCTGGATAAATAGATATAGATAGATAGACATAGACAAAGAAAATAGGTGCAGGAGGAGGTCATTCGGCCCTTCGAGCCAGCACCGCCATTCATTGTGATCATGGCTGATCATCCGCAATCAGTAACCCGTGCCTGCCTTCTCCCCATATCCCTTGATTCCACTAGCCCCCAGAGCTCTATCTAAGTCTCTCTTAAATTCATCCAGTGATTTGGCCTCCACTGCCCTCTGTGGCAGAGAATTCCACAAATTCACAACTCCCTGGGTGAAAAAGTTCCTTCTCACCTCAGTTTTAAATGGCCTCCCCTTTATTCTAAGACTGTGGCCCCTGGTTCTGGACTCCCCAAAATTGGGAACATTTTTCCTGCATCTGCATTCTATATGGCTCTATAAGATTCCCTCTCATCCTTCTAAACTCCAGTGAATACAAGCCTAGTCTTTCCAATCTTTCCTCATATGTCAGTCCCAGGGATCAATCTCGTGAACCTACGCTGCACTGCCTCAATTACAAGGATGTCCTTCCACAAATTAGGAGACCAAAACTGTACACAATACTCCAGATGTGGTCTTACCAGGGCCCTATACAACTGCAGAAGAACCTCTTTACTCCTATACTGAAATCCTCTCGATAGATAGATAGATAGAAGTTTATTTGTCATTCCACCCCTTACAGATCATGCAACGAATGGGAGAAAACAGAGTGCCGCCGGGGGCCATAATGCAATACAGATACAAAACATATAGACAGGGGATGACAGTACAGTACAATACGGCGGCACGGTGGCGCAGCGGTAGAGTTGCTGCCTTACAGCGAATGCAGCGCCGGAGACTCAGGTTCGATCCTGACTACGGGCGCCGTCTGTACGGAGTTTGTACGTTCTCCCCGTGACCTGCGTGGGTTTTCTCCGAGATCTTCGGTTTCCTCCCACACTCCAAAGACGCACATGTTTGTAGGTTAATTGACTGGGTAAATGTAAAAATTGTCCCTAGTGTGTGTAGGATGGTGTTAATGTGCGGGGATCGCTGGGCGGCGCGGACTCGGTGGGCCGAAGGGCCTGTTTCCGCGCTGTATCTCTAAATACAATTAAAAATAAATAAATAGATACAGTACAATACAATTAGACAGTGCAATACAATACATATAGACAGGGGATTAAAGCATGTAAAAGGTAAAGCATTTAACCTAGAGTTTAAAGCATGTAAACGGTGAATTAAAAACCATCAAAGAGAGCAGGTTAATTATTGATTGCACATTAAATGAGATTATAAAGTGCAGAGTGCTGGGTGTGTGTAGTGTGGGAGGAAACCAGAACACCCGGAGAAAACCCACGCGGTCGCAGGGAGAACGTACAAACTCCACACAGACAGCACCCGTAGTCAGGATGGACCCCGGGTCTCTGGTGCTGTAAGGCAGCAACTCTACCGCTGTTCACCGAGAAATTGTCCTCCTGCAGTTGAATGGTGACTGGATGCATCTTAATTTCTCACACATAGTAGTGGGCAGCTTGACATACCTTCCTGGCTGGCGATAAATTAAAACCTGTGATTGCTCGGGGCGCAGAGAGGATCCTGAAAACAATGGCAACCGGTGACAAGAACAAGATGCGGACTCTTATACATCGGCGAGACCAAACGTAGACTGGGCGATCGTTTTGGTGAACACCTTCGCTCAGTCCGTCTGGACCTACCTGATCTCGCGGTTGCTGACCACTGACTTCCCTTCCCATTCCCACATTGACCTTTCTGGCCTGGGTCTCCTCCATTGTCAGAGTGAGGCTAAACACAAACCTCATGTTTCGCTTGGGCAGCTTAGAACTCAGCGGTATGAATCTTGATGTCTCTAACTTCAAGTAACCCTTGCATCCCCTCTCTCTCCGTCCCTCCCCCAGCCTAGTTGTTGTACTAGTTTCAATGTCGTCCTGGTGAATTTCATTGTCTGTAACTCGTTTTCACCTAGCCTGTTTCCTTTATAATTGTCACTTATTTTGCATGTCTTTCATTCATTTGTTCCATAACTCCCTATATCACCGTCTGTATCTCTCGTATCCCTTTCCCCTGACTCTCAGTCTGGAGGGTCTCGACCGGAAACGTCACCCATTCCTCCTCTCCGGAGATGCTGCCTGTCCCGCCGAGTTACTCCAGCATTTCGTGCCTGTCCAAGAACAAGAGGTTCACTCAGCTCTGGCAAGTGGTTTGATGCTCGTTGTGCCGTGCGTCATTGGTCATGTACCAACCTCCAGTAAAGCTCCAGTGTTTGTTTCCGCGCTCGTTTGTCACGGAGCCTCTGTGGTACACACGCCGAATTCTTCCCAGGATTTCTGGAGCGTGGTCGTTTCTGTTTGGAATATCCCTTTTGGAATGTCCCTGCTGTAACTTTAGATCGGGGAGTCAGATTCATTCACGGTGATTGATGTACAGTGGTATTTAATTCTGTCAGCTATAAACATTTTGCACTTTAATATTGCTTTACTTATTCACAGGATAGGATCGCAGGCAAGATATCATGTTTACTGCCTCTTGGTGGCTTATTGACCATTTATGTGGGCAGATATACAGGAGTGACATTGTAGACACAAAAGTACTGGAGTAACTCAGCGGGTCAGGCAGCAGCTCTGGAGAATGGGCGACATTTCGGGTCAGGACACTTCCTCAGAAGAAGGGTCCCGCCCCGAAACGTCACCCATCCTTTTTTTCCAGAGGTGCTGTCTGACCCATTGTGTTACGCCAGCACATTGTGTTTATCTTCTGTATAAACCAGCATCTGTAATTCCTTTCTGCCCAAGAGAAAGTTGAGCTTATAGGACTTGGTATTACAATCCCTACTGTGATCGGCACCTTCTTAATCTCTTGAGTGGGGGTAGGGGTAAAGACTTCATTGGGGTCATCAGATGGGCACCCTCCTTCCTTGGTGTTTCGTTGATAGGCCCACGACACCTCCAGAAGGCACAACAGCGATACCTGGCGTCTCAGGTGCGCTCCCCTCCGTCTTTACCCCTGTTACTGGTCATTTTGCAGCCCATTTGGAGTCTTTCCTCTTCAGCCACAGCCAGTTGCTGCTTCGCTCGGCAGCCTCTGACAGCGACCTGACGGCTTGCCGGAAGGCCTGTCCTCGGACTCCCATTCCCTTCAGGAGTCTGGTTGTTGACATGGCTACAAACCCTCTACAACCAACCTCTACAGGGCAAAACATTATTGTGGGGCTGTGTCACAAACAAGCCGAACTGGGTAAGAATGGCAGATTCAGAAACTGTGCATCACCGGACTCAGGAACAGCTTCCTCCCCTCTGAAATCAGGCTTCTGAATGGTCCTTCCATAAGCCAGGGTACTGTCTGATTCACCTCTACCCAATTGCGGACATTGGACTTTGTCTGTGGAACTGATGCGCTACAATGCTGAGAACTATATTCTGCACTCTGTATCTTCCCCTTTGCTCTACCTATTGTACTTGAGTTTGACTGGTTTGTATTTATGTACAGTATTATATGAGCTGAATGGATGGCAAAGCTATTCACTCTACCTCAATACATGTAACAATAATAAACCTAAACCTAAATCAATAGGGATATTAGCGAACCAGATATGCTTTTAACAGTCTAAGTTTTATTGTTGCCATGACTGATGTTGGCTTTTAAACTCTAAATGTCATTTGATTACTTGAATGTAAATTCCCTTGGTGGAATATGAACTCCTGTCTCCACATGTCTGAACACCAGTCCAAGAATGTAATCATTAATCCAGAGCAA
This sequence comes from Rhinoraja longicauda, assembly GCF_053455715.1. Lineage (NCBI taxonomy): Eukaryota > Metazoa > Chordata > Chondrichthyes > Rajiformes > Arhynchobatidae > Rhinoraja > Rhinoraja longicauda. The sequence continues at coordinate 3,985,457 of NC_135983.1, read as the reverse complement.
GACTTGCTGTTTGTTCTCCACATTGACAGCCTTCTCTGCTGACGTTATGCCGGTCTAATGGGCTGCTGGTGAGTGTTGCCATGGTTTAGTTTAGTTTAGTTTAGTTTAGTTTTGAGATACAGCGCGGAAACAGGCCCTTCGGCCCACCGAGTCCGCACCGACCAGCGATCCCCGCACACTAATGCTACACTCACTCGGGACAATTTACATTTATACCAAGCCGTTTAGCCTACAAACCTGTACCGTCTTTGGAGTGTGGGAGGAAATCAGAGCACCCAGAGAAAACCCACGCAGGTCAGACTGAGTAAGAGCTGCTGCCTTACAGCGCCAGGGATCTGGGTTTGATCCTGACCATGCGAGCTGTCTCTGTGGAGTTTGTACGTTCTCCCTGTGACTGCGTGGGTTATCCCCGGGTGCTCCGGTTTCCTCCCACACTCCAAAGACATACAGGTTTGTATGTTAATTGGCTTCTGTCAATTGTGAATTGTCCCTAGTGTACGGGGTGATCGCTGGTCAGCACGGACTTAGTGGACTGAAGGGCCTGTTTCTGCGCTGTATCTCTAAAGTAAAGTCTAAAGTCGCTAAGTGGTACGACTTATAGTAGGAGGCCAAGTCAATGGATATTTTTAAGGTACAGATAAATAGATTCTTGATTAGTACGGGTGTCAGAGATTATGGGGAGAAGGCTAGAGAATGGGGTTAGGAGGAAGAGATAGATCAGCCACGATAGAATGGCGGAATAGACTTGATGGGCGGAATGGCCTAATTCTGCTGCTGTCACCTATGAACATGAACTTATACTGTTCATCAGTAGGACCAAGGAGTTCAAGTCCATTGTTCCCTGAGAGTGGCAACATGGGGAGATCTGTTGGTGAAGAAGGCACTCGGCATGTTTGCTTCCATAGATCAGAGCATGGAATATATTAGTTGGGATCCTATGTTGTAACTGTACAAAGCACTGGTTGGACTGCCTTTGGAGTGTTGTCAGCTGTTCTGGTCACCACATTACTTGCAGTGGAGAGAGTGCAGATGAGAGTCACCTGTGAGTGACTCACGGGTCACTCCCCCCCCCCCCCCCTCACTCACCTGTATCCACCTATCACTCACCAGGATAGACACCAAAAGCTGGAGTAACTCAGCGGGTCAGGCAGCATCTCTGGAGAAAAGGAATAGGTGACGTTTCGGGTTAAGAGCCTCATCTATTCCTTTCTGACCCACTGAGTTACTCCAGCATTTTCGTGTCTATCTTCGCTTTAAACCAGCACCGGCAGTTCCTTCCTACACATATCACTCGACAGGCTTTGTTCTGCCCACGCCTCTCATCCAGCTTTCTCCCCACTTCACTACAATCAGTCTGAAGAATGGTCCTGACCTGAAACGTCGCCCATCCTTGTTGTCCGGGGATGCTGCCTGACCCGCTGAGCTACTCCTGCGCTGTGAGTCCCTGCTTTAGATTTGCAAGGTCCTGCTTCATGTGCTCTCTTATAATTTTTGCCAAGCCCCATGTTCCACTTCCCTTCAAACTTGCTGGTTTCCATGTGCGTTTGCTAACAATGAAGTGAATTTCAAGTGTGTTGGGGACATTGATAGGAATAGCATGCTTTAGTCCACAAAGTCGGTCAGTCCAGTACCACCAATGTCCTGAACATTTCAGGTTATCAGAGCTTTATTGCAATAGATCTAAGGTAGATGGGTATTTGCAGACGAGGGCTGAACATCTACCGCCCACCGTGCTTCTGTTAGCATATTTTTGTTCTCTGCAGCTGTAAAAGATAGATCTACAAGATTAACTACAAATGGTGATGCCTGGATTTGAAGAATTCTTGAGGCATTCCAGCTTCACCAATGTTAAGGTTTTGGTTTATTCGTGTCAGATGTACTGAGCTGTGTCCTGCATGCTATCCGCACAGATCAGATAACACCATGCAGTACAATCAAGTCCAACTCACGTACAATAGGCAGAGCAAAGGGGAAGATACAGAGTGCAGAATATAGTTCTCAGCATTGTAGCGCACCTGTTCCAGAGACAAAGTCCAATGTCCGCAATGGGGTAGAGGTGAGTGTGCAGGAAGGAACTGCAGATGCTGGTTTAAACCGAACATAGACACGAAATGCTGGAGTAACTCAGCGGGACAGGCAGCATGAGGTTGCGGTTCAGGACCCCTCTTCAGACGGAGTGATTTTCCGGATTGGAACCCTTCTTCGGACTACCCATCCAGACCCAAAACGTCACCCATCCATGTTCTCCAAAGCTGTTGCCTGACCCGCTGAGTTACTCCAGCACTCTGTGAAACGTCACCTATTCATGTTCTCCACAGATGCTGCCTGACCCGCTGAGTTACTCCAGCACTCTGTGAAACGTCACCTATTCATGTTCTCCAGAGATGCTGCCTGACCCGCTGAGTTACTCCAGTACTTTGCGCCTATCTTCCTTTACTTTGCAGCTGTGTCCCATTGTTTGTGTTTCTCTCTACCTGGTGAAAACATCTCAATATCGACCCTTTAGATCTTGCATCTTTGAATCCAGTCATTCTTCATTCTTTGAAACTCCAAGGAGTACAGACCCAGACTCTGTAGCCTCTCATGATAGGACTACGCTGACACATTTGATTGATAAGTTGCTCCTCCAGTGTGCCATAGTGAGGCCCAGTGTAAATTGGAGGAACAGCACCTCATATTTCGCCTGGGCAGCTTGCACCCCAGCGGTATGAACATTGACTTCTCCAACTTCAGATAGTTCCTCTGTCCCTCTCTTTCCCCTCCCCTTCCCAGTTCTCCCATTAGCCTTCCTGTCTCCTACTATATCCTATCTTTGTCCCCTTCCCTTGACATCAGTCTGAAGAAGGGCCTCGACCCAAAACGTCACCCATTCCTTCTCTCCCGAGATGCAGCCTGACCCGCTGAGTTACTCCAGCATTTTGTGTCCACCTTCGACACATTGAATTGATAAGCTCAGTACTGTGGTGCGTGCATTCATTTGCTTAGAAATCCTGGTCTGACCAATATTACCACCTCCAGTGTAGGAATGAAACACGGACTGCATGTTTGATGTTGACCTAGATACACCCAACCGGGCATTGGGCATTTAAGGTTGACATTCTGCAGAATATGGTGGGTGTGAATAATAGCAACATTTGTAGTTTAAGAAGGTTTATTGCAGCTGTTAATGGTTATACTGGAACTGTCAAAAACACTGTTACAAATGACACTAGGCTCTTCAAACTGGACAGCAAAGGCTCAAAGTTGGAAACGCAAACTGTACTAAACAAAGTTAGCAAAACACAGAGGAGATGTACAATACAGAGCATACAAGACATGTTGTAATGTACTGGAAGATGCGGTATAAATAACAATGGTGTGCACTGCTCCTTTTCCCATCTAAAACATCCCTAGGGTTGGTAAAATTATTACCTATATAAGACTCATCAACGTAAGTAGGCATGAATTGGAAAACACAGAATTAGTAAACAAACATTCACAAACACATAAAAACACTCCCCTTATTGTCGATGATGTTTTTTTAGCTGCAATATCAACAATATTTCTGATCTCTCAGGAAAATGGAAAAAGGCCAGAGAGAATTTCTGGTGGATTACTCCTTTACCATCAGTTTGTGCAAAATTCCACCTCTCCCAATATTTTAGAGGGACAGATTGCACCATTTATAATAAAAGGTTTTACTTTCAGTAAGTTTACTATTAGCAAGTTTTTGGTCGCACATTTGGCACAGCTGCTGCCTCACAGCACCAGAGATCCGGGTTGGATCCTGACCTTGGATACTGTCTGTGTGGAGTTTGCACGTTCTCCCTGTGACTGCGTGGGTTTCCTCCGGGTGCTCCGGTTTCCTCCGGGTGCTCCGGTTTCCTTCCACATCCCAAAGACGTGCGGGTTTGTGGGTTAATTGGCCCTCTGTAAATTGCCCCCTAGTGTGTAGGGAGTGGATGAGAAAGTGGGATAACATGAAACTTGTGTGAACGGGTGATCGATGAACTTGGTGTGGACTTGGTGGGCCGAAGGGCATGTTTCCATGCTGTCTCTCTAATCTAAACTGAATCTATTAAGTGACTGAGACGCACATGACTGGCTGCCTTTGTCACTGATATCCCATTTGAAATCTCATGGCCGCTGTGTGTTTCCCACCCTTTGTGTCATTGTGAATTGATGAAGTGAGATATATTTTGTTGTCAGAAGACAAAGTGGGGCAGCACAATGGCGCAGCCTTAGAGTTGCTGCCTCACAGCGCCAGAGAACTGGATGTGATCCTGACTACGGGTGCTGTCTGTATGGAGTTTGTGTGTTCTTCCTGGGAACACGTGGGTTTTCTCTGGGTGCTCCAGTTTCCTCCCACACTCCAAAGACATATGGGTTTGTAGGTTAATTGCTTTGGTAAAATTGTAAATTGACCCTGGTGTGTGTGGGATAGTGTTAGTGTACGGGGTGATCGCTGGTCGACGCGGACTCGATGGGCCGAAGGGCCTGTTTCCGTGCTGTATCTCTAAAGAAGATTGTCACCTTTCATGTTAGTGGTGCATATCTTCCAAGAATTACATATTGGAGATTATTTAGAAGCAAGGAAACTACAGATGCTGGTTTACAAAAGAGGACACAAAGTCCTGGAGTAACTCAGAGCATCATGACCTGCTGAGTTACTCCAGCACTGCGTGTCATCGGGAATTATTTACCTATTTAAAAGAGATTTGCCAATATATGTTTCTGATGTGGAAAGCCTTGTGGCAGGATTTCTAAAGGTGAGCGTGTGTGACTCATTTTCCAACTTTAAAAAGTAGTTTCTTCATTCATAGCACTGATAGTCTGAGAGTGGCTGTTAGAGGCATAGATTGGACTCATTGTCAAGCAGAATTGGGGATGAATGGTTTTGGCAGTCTTTCAGCATATGGTTTACAAAACAAGACACAGAGTGCTGGAGTAACTCAGCCGGCTAGGCAGTACCTCTGGAGGACATGGATAGGTGACGTTTTGGGTCAGGAAGGAGGGTCCCAACAGCATAACCATCTACCATCAACTAGAGAGCTGTCCTGAGCCACCATCTACCTCATTGAAGACCCTTGGACTATCATTAATTGGACTTTATCTTGCACTAAACATTATTCACGTTATTCCCATTATGATGTATCTGTACACCGTGGACGGCTCGATTGCTATCATGTATTGTCCTTCCGCTGACCGGTTAGCACGCAACAAAAGCTTTTTAACTGTACGTGACAATGTACTAAACTAAACTAAAGCCGCCTATCCATGTCCTCCAGAGGTGCTGCCTGAGCCGCCGAGCTACTCCAGCGCTTTGTGTCGTGAGCTGAGCGTTTTGTGTCGTTGTTGACAGATAAGTGTGAGAGCGCACGCTCGTTTTACACGCTGAGGAGACACATTGCCTGTGGGAATTCTCAGAGTTAATGGCCGCAGGTCTCCGCCGACCCACAGATCCATCAGAGCTCCTTCCCTGCGTCAGAACCTACAGAACAACGTCGACCCGGCGATTCTACACGGCCAAGGTTTTGCTTTGGTGGACAGCGCCATTGGTCAGTGCGAGTCGCGGTGAATGGCTTTCATATAGTGACTGGTGCCCTCCTGCCCTTTGGCACAATGTCTTCACCACTTCTACCCCTCACACTGCCAACCTTCTTATGTACCAAATGCTGCCCCGGGCAAATACTAAATTCTGGTCTCAGCAAAAAGAAATTAAAAAAACCTCCCAAACACAAATCATTTATTTATTTCTAGTACCATTTTTTTAAAGAAGACTTTTAAGCACATATCTGTATTCAGCATTTTTACCTGCAATTGCTGTTACGCGAGGGAAATTTTTTTTTGCTTACATGACATAATTCTTTATGTTGTAGGTAATAAATACATAGACAGTATTCTTTTCATCTTGAAGAATAAGCACAGCTTGGTATATAACGTGTTGTATGGCTGATTTCATATACGGGGCACTTTTCAGTTCTGCTTCCCATTGTTTCAGGACCCTGGTTTGTTGTCTCAGTGGAAAGTGTTGGGGTTAGGTCGGATCATCATGATGACGGACTTGAGGGAGTAGGCACCACCCCTGAACTCTGCCCAGTACACGCCATCCTGGTACTTGCTCCGATAGTGCCCGCCTCGGTACCACACACCATTGAGGTTCGAATGGGCACAGGCATTGTACCACCAGCCGCCCTTCTGGTAGTGGGCACAGTTCCCTGCAAAGACAAAGTCACATCTGAGTGTAAGAAGATAACTGCCGATGCCGGTACAGATCAAAGGTATTTATTCACAAAATGCTGGAGTAACTCAGCGGGTCAGGCAGCATCTCAGGAGAGAAGGAATGGGTGACGTTTCGGGTCGAGACCCTTCTTCAGACTGATGTCAGGGGGGCGGGACAAAGGAAGGATACAGGTGGAGACAGGAAGATGGAGGGAGAACTGGGAAGGGGAGGGGAAGAGAGTGACACAGAGCAACTATCTAAAGTTGGAGAAGTCAATGTTCATACCGCTGGGCTGCAAGCTGCCCAAGCGAAATATGAGGTGCTGTTCCTCCAATTTCCGGTGGGCCTCACTATGGCACTGGAGGAGGCCCATGACAGAAAGGTCAGACTGGGAGTGGGAGGGGGAGTTGAAGTGCTCAGCCACCGGGAGATCAGGTTGGTTAAGGCGGCCTGAGCGGAGGTGTTGAGCGAAACGATCGCCGAGCCTGTGTTTGGTCTCGCCGATGTAAAGAAGTTGACATCTAGAGCAGCGGATACAATAGATGAGGTTGGAGGAGGTGCAGGTGAACCTCTGCCTCACCTGGAAAGACTGTTTGGGTCCTTGGATGGAGTTGAGGGGGGGAAGTAAAGGGACAGGTGTTGCATCTCCTGCAGGGGAAAGTGACATCTGAGTCACATCTGAGTATGGGAGTAAAGAGGTCCTTCTGCAGTTGTACACAGCCCTGCTGAGACCACACCTGGAGTACTGTGTGCGCAGTTATGGTCTCCTAATTTTTGAGGTAGGACGTCCTTGCTATTCAGGCAGTGCAGCGTAGGTTCACGAGGTTAATCCCCGGTCCCGCCCCCTCCCCTGACATCAGACTGAAGAAGGGTCTCGACCCGAAACGTCACCCATTCCTTCTCTCCCAAGGTGCTGCCTGACCCGCTGAGTTACTCCAGCATTTTGTGTCTACTTCATGATAGCTGCCCTTTCAAATGCCCTCACAGTCCTGAGTTTCATTGTGATGAACAATCACAGGAAATAATTAATTGCGTTTGGTATTAAAAATATTTCTGTTGTGAAAAAAACAAAAATGACATGTTACAAAAACTGTACTTCATTACCTTGAAGTGTCTGTACAGAAAAAACCCCACTGTATAGTGCGTGAGATAATGCTTTCAATGAAAGGTCTTGTTAAGTTTTGTTGGGCTTTAAGGCTATTCATAGAAACATAGAAATTAGGTGCAGGAGTAGGCCATTCGGCCCTTCGAGCCTGCACCGCCATTCAATATGATCATGGCTGATCATCCAACTCAGTATCCTGTACCTGCCTTCTCTCCATACCCCCTGATCCCTTTAGCCACAAGGGCCAATGATAGTATCATGTTTCTGTATAGAAACCTTGTGCTGATGACACAAAGATGGGCAGCATTGTCCTGAACCTGGCTGGGAGCTTCAGATCACCCAGGTTCATAGGATATGTGGTCAGATCTGTGGCATGCGGCTCTCTGGCTGAGTAAAATTGTAAACCGTGTGTCGGATGATGTTGATGTGCGGGGATCGCTGGTCGGCGCGGGCTCGGTCGGCCAAAGAGCCTGTTTCCGCACCGTATCTCGAAACAGACTGGTTCCACCAAGATGCAGGATAGAACGCCACAGGAGATCCTTCTTCCCTGGGGCTATCAAACCGTGCAACTCCTCCCCCTTCTGTCGTGGGGTAGACTGAGGCTGAGACTGACCCTCCCCCCCTCCCCCACACACACAATCTCTGCACATCCCCCCAAGCCTTTCCACTCGTCACTTTAATTTCATGTTTCCCGTGTTTTGTGTTTTTGTGTTTTTATGACTGTTGGCAGATCAATTTCCCCCCTGGGATAAATAAAGTTATATCGTATTGTATCATTTCGTATCATATAGTAAACTAAGTAGCCCGCAGTGAGTCATAGAGTGATACAATGTGGAAACAGGCCCTTCGGCCCAACTTGTCCACACCGGCCAACATGTCCCAGCTACACTAGTCCCACCTTCCTCCAAACCTGTCCTATCCATGTATCTGTCTAACTGTTTCTTAAATGTCGGGATAGTCCCTGCCCCAACTACCTCCTCCGGCAGCTCGTTCCATACACCCACTAGCCTTTGTGTGAAAAAGTTACCCCTCAGATTCCTATTAAATCTTTTCCCCTTCACCTTGAACCAATGTCCTCTGGTCCTCGATTCCCCTACTTTGAGGCAAGAGACTCTGTGCATCTACCCGATCTATTCCTCTCGTGATTTTGTACACCTATATAAGATCACCCCTCATCCTCCTCTGCTCCATGGAATAGAGTCCCAGCCTGCTCAACCTCTCCCTATAGCTCACACCCTCTAGTCCTGGCAACATCCTCGTAAATCTCATCTGAACCCTTTCAAGCTTGACAATATCTCTCCTACAACACTGAAGAAGGGTCTCGACCCGAAATGTCACCCATTCCTTCTCTCCTGAGATGCTGCCTGACCTGCTGAGTTACTCCAGCATTTTGTGAATAAATCTCTCCTATAACATGGTGCACAGAGGTGGACACAATATTCTAAATGCGGCCTCACCAACGTCTTATACAACTGCACCATAACCTCCCAAGGTGTATACTCTCTACTCTGACTGATGACGGCCAGTGTGCTGGGCGGGATGTTGGCCTCACCTGTGTAGGTGTCGCGGTCCCGGTCCAGCGTGGTGAACTGTTTCCCATTGTGCCAGGTGAAGGAGTCGCCGGCGTTGCCGTGGTAGCGGCCCACCCGGAGCTTGTAGTTGTCGGTCTCGGGCTCCAGCCGGAAGCTGGCGTACTCAGCAAACACCTTGCGGCCCTGCCAGTCCTCCATGGTGATGAGCAGCTTGTAGTTGCCCTGGTTGGTCAGCCAGTAGATGTTCTCCAGACCCAGCCAGTACTCGCCGTCAATGTTACCGAACCCTTGCTGAGATGAGAAGGGGCGGAAAAGACCAAAACATGAGACCCAAATAGCTCACGTCAAGCTTGCCGCTCGAAGCTTACACATAATCTGCCCTTGGGGAACGCTGAAACAAAATCAAAAGACTAACAGAAGACAAGCCTTGTAAATTCCAGTACAAGAATGAGTCACTTAGCCAGCTACCAGCCCCGACTGCCTCCAGTTTCTCGCAGTGATGTTTTCAATGATGGTTGTTCATTCTTTTGAGCCATACGTCACACTGGGCAACTTTTACAACCTCATATCATCTGCGGGATACTGACAGGGGCTTAATTTCACTTTGTTTATGTGTCTGCTCTCTGTTCCTCGAATTGAGGTAAAGTTATAGCACGTTAACCCTTTCCCTCCCCGCTCACTGGCCGAGCGTTCTCCCCACACTCTCTAGTTGTTCATGTTCATCAGGTCTCGGAGCAGAACAAGGCCATTCGGCCCATCAAATCTACTCCACCGTTCAGTCACGGCTGATTTACATTTCCCTCTCAACTACATTCTCCTGCCTTCACCCCCGTTACCCCTGACACGCGTACTAACGAAAGAATCTGTCAAGTAATGTAAGAAAATAACTGCAGATGCTGGTACAAATCGAAGGTATTTATTCACAAAATGCTGGAGTAACCCAGCAGGTCATGCAGCATCTCAGGAGATTAATTTCACAAAATGCTTCAGTCTGAAGAAGGGTTTCGACCTGAAATGTCGCCCATTCCTTCTCTCCTGAGATGCTGCCTGACCTGCTGAGTTATTCCAGCATTTTGTGAATTAACACCAGAATCTGTCGAGCTCAGCCTTAAAAATATCCAATAATTTGGCCTGTCTGTGGCAATGAATTCCATAGATTCACCTCCTTACACTAAAGAAATTCCTCCTCATCTTTCCAAAGGTGTGTCCTCTTATTCTGAGGCTGTGACACTCAATTGTGTCGCTCAGATTGATATTAGTGGAAGTGGTAAATGTCTTTGCATCCAACACTTTTGATTCATTTTAGTTTTAGTTTTAAAGATACAGCGCAGAAATAGGCCCTTCGGCCCACCGGGTCCGCGCCGACCAGCGATCCCCGCACATTAACACTATCCTACACCCACCAGGGACAATTTTTACGTTTACCAAACCAATTAACCTACAAACCTGTACGGCTTTGGAGTGTGGGAGGAAACCGAAGATCTCGGAGAAAACCCACGCAGGTCACGGGGAGAACGTACAGGCAGCACCCGTAGTCGGGGGTCGAACCCAGTCTCGGGCGCTGCAAGCACTGTAAGGCAGCAACTCTACCGCTGTGCCACCGTGGTGGGTGAGTTTGGCTTAGCATCTGTGTGGTGTTTGGGATGGTAAATGATATGGTGAATGGGTTTGGAATGGGGATGAGCAGGCACGGTGTGGTGGGAAAGCTCGGGGAAAGGCAGCATGTTTGGGGGGGGGGGGGGGTCTGGACATCACCTGCAAAGTCAGCGTTTATGGCACATTCCTCACTGCCCGTGAGGTTGGTGGTGAGCCTCATTAAGTTCCAACCAGCTTTGGGTACAAGAACTCATTCTTCAGAACGAAGAAGATTACTTTGAATCTGACCTTTCTGCCCCGGGCCTCCTCCAGTGCCAGAGTGAGGCCCAGTGCAAATTGGAGGAACAGCACCTCATATTTTGCTTGGGTAGTTGACACCCCAGCGGTATGAACATTGACTTCTCTAACTTCAGGTAGTACCTGCTTCCTTTCTCTATCCCTCCTCCTTCCCAGTTCTCCCACTAGTATTCCTGTCTCTGACTACATCCTATCTTAGTTCAACCCCCTCCCCTGACATCAGTCTGAAGAAGGGTCTCGACTCGAAACGTCACCCATTCCTTCTCTCCCGAGATGCTGCCTGACCCGCTGAGGTACTCCAGCATTTTGTGTCCACCTTTGAATTAAATAAGGTTCAGGTCCTTTGCAATTAACGGTTAAGGTTCCGCTCGTAGAACAAAGAAACGTCACCTGTCCATGGTTTCCAGAGATGCTGCTTGACCTGCTGAATTACTCCAGCATTTTGTCTCTTTCTTTGCAAAACCAGCATCTGCAGTTCCCTGCGTCTCCATCGAACAGTACAGCATGGGAACAGGCCCTTCGGCCCACAATGTCTGTGCTGTCAATGATGCCAAGACCAACTCTTATCTGCCTGCACATATCCCACATTCCCTGCATATCCATGTGCATGTCCAAAAGTCTTTTAAATGCCACTGTCAATGACTCAATGACTCAACGATACCAACGTATCTGCCTCCACCACCACCCCTGGCACTCATCAGCCTCTGTGTAAAGGACATCTTGTCCCGTACATCTCCTTGCGTCTTGGGGAGGGGAAGGGGTGGGGTGGGGAAGGCGTATGTAGAAGCCCCCGTTCACGCTGGGCAGGGGGTGCCTGCAAGCCCTGTACCAACCAGCAACTCCAGTCTGCCAGTCGCTCGGATGTGCCAGCTGTCCACAGGTCCTTTATTCAGACCTAGCAAGGATGTGTGCTGACGAAGACAGACAGCTTTCTGTGAGTACGGCAGACTCACCCACCTCCACACTCATGGCCTTTACAGCCGGCAACGGGACCAGAAGCAGAGGCCACAGCTTAAGAATAAGGGGGTAGGACATTTAGAACAGAGATGAGAAAAAACTTTTCACCCAGAAAGTTGTGAATCTGTGGAATTCTCAAAAGGCAGTGGAAGCCAATTATCTGGATGCTTTCAAGAGAGAGTTAGATAGAGCTCTTAAAGATAGTGGAGTCAAGGGATTTGGGGAGAAGGCAGGAACGGGGTACTGATTGTGGATGATCAGCCACGATCACAGTGAATGGCGGTGCTGGCTCGAAGGGCCGAATGGCCTCCTCCTGCACCAATTGTCGATTGGGCCGTTCAGCCCCACAGTTTCTGACTTTCCAGACCACCCTCCCTCCCTGCAGTACCTCACTAGGTTTAGTTTAGTTTAGAGGTACAGCATGAAAACTGGCCCTTCGGCCCATTG